>NW_024572288.1:0-101228 GCF_018153835.1 Drosophila eugracilis
TTTTTTAATGCAACAGATATCGGACATTTTGGCAAATAATTAGTAAAATGTTAACCACTGTGACAGAAAAATAATATAGGGAAGAAGAAAGGGAGTTTGCGAGAAACAGTTAGGGGCAATAGAGTCGGTGGTGTCATTTCCGCTTTTTTCCCGTCAGATCTGGGTTTTTTTGAAGCGTGATTGCGGGAAAAAAATTTACGCAGCTTTTTTTTTTTTTAGTTTACTTTTATTCAAATTTTAGAGATGTTTAAATTAAATTTAACGGCTGAAATGTTAAAAATGTATTTCTCTCGATAAAATATCGATATTTACTTATATCGAGTAACTTCCCTCACCCCTAAATTTAAGCTTCTTGCATCACTAATATTGTGAAATTCGGTTGCGGCATATCAAGTTAACGATGCCAAAGTAATCATATAAACAAAAAGTGAGAGATGTCTGGCTGCAGAGCACAGAATGCAAGGAGTGGATGAAGAAAGATCCTACAGACCTCACGCGGGTGTTTTGCAGCTTTTGCAAGTGCAGCATAACTGCAAAATTAAGCGACTTGCGTGCACATGCTGCAACAAAAAAACACACCAGTGCTATGGAGGGCTTTGTGCAAAAAAATAAAATAAATTTAAGTGACCTTTGTCAAAAAAAGTTTGATGACAGTAACACCGCGACAAAAATAAAGATGCACCGCACAAAATGCACATACATAATTAAAAATGCATTGGCTCCCCACTTCAATGAAGAGCTTCGCAAGGACATTGGTGGCTCCAAGTTTAGTTAACTTTTGGAAGAATCCACAGACATACATTAGTGTCACACAGCTACTTGGTGAGTTAATAATATTCAAATATAAAGTTATGTGGATATATGTATATTATTTATAATCGTTTTTATTTGGTTTGTGTTAATACATGTTAATATTATTAAAAAATAATTTTTAGGTGTGGTCATTAAGTACTTTTCTGTAGAAAAAGCAACAGTAGAGTCAACATTTTTAAGCTTAGTAAAGCTAGAAGCTGGGGACGCATTGTCCATCGCAAACGGTCTCAAACAGGAGTTCAAGCGTTTAAGTCTTGATATAAAGAATTTAATTGGCATCGGAACAGATAACGCAAGTGTGATGATTGGAAGCAAGAACAGCGTTTACACAGAACTAAAGAAGGAGGCCCCATCTCATATCTTAATCAAATGTGTTTGTCATTCGGTGCAACTGGCAGTAAACTACGCTTGTAAGCACTTTTTTCCAGATGATTTGGAATTTTTGATTTATGAAACTCATAATTGGTTTTCAAAAAGCTCAATTCGCCAGTCGCTATATAAAAAAATATATGAGTCTGTCAATAACGAAAAGGTATTTTTAGTAGAAATGAATATGTCTGTTTTATATGTGTATATCTATCTTTTTATGCATTAATATTTCTAAATCGTTAAAAAAAAGTCTAGATTCTACTAATTCCACGTGATTGTTTACCTATAGTAAGTGTTTGATACTTGTAGAAGTGATTGTCCCAAAAATATGTAAATTAATGTTAAAGGCCCCCCTTAAAATTCCAAGGGTTTGTGATACTAGATGGTTATCCATTGAAATGGCAGTAACTCGAATTTTAGACCAATGGCATGAACTGAAAACTCACTTAGGAATTGCTGCTATGAGTGAAAAATGCAAAACCGCAAAAATCCTGTACGAATCTTTCTGCGAAAAAAAAACTATTTGTACTTGGTATTTTTAAAGCCTATATTGCAGGATATGCAAGAAATCAACTTGTGCTTCCAAAGTAATTCGGCTAATGCGACGATGCTTTTAAGTGATCTTATACTCGCTATCAGATCATTACGACAGAAAATAATTCCTCCTGATATTGATGTTGACATTATTAACGACGATGACTTCGAAAAGCACGTCAAAAGCGATTTAGAACTCGGCTTCGATTTTGAAAAAGAAGTCAAATCAATGAATATAGAATCCGTCGAAGAAATGGAAATAAGAGAGTGCTGTTCCGGTTTTGTAGTAGAGCTAGCCAAACAGTTGAAGCAAAGGTAAATATCATCTTTATTTTTATTTATATTTTGTAGTATATAATTTTTTTTTTAATTTCAGGCTTCCGGACAATTTTAACATATTAAAACAGATTGATGCATTCTCTGTTGAAAATATTTTAGAAATAAAAAAAAAACAAATCTCTCCAATCCTTGAGTATTTTGGTACTCCCAATATAGCTCAAATTGAACGACTGTACAACGACATAACCCTGGTAGAGTGGGAAAATGTCGATGATACTGTTAAGTTCTGGGCTGAAGTTCTTAAATATCGGGATTCTGGCGGAAACTGCCGTTTTCAGGAATTGGCTTAGTTGCTCTGCAAATGCAGTCCGTGCCTTGGTCGAATGCCGACGTCGAGCGGGTGTTCAGCCAAGTAAATTTATTAAAAACGAAAATTCGAAATAGCATGAGCGTTGAAACGTTAATCGCTATACTGAGTATAAGGTCCATATTTTAATTTATTTGTATCTTCAAATTATAAATTCATTTACTTAAAATTTTAGGTACGGGCTGCGTCGACACAATAAGTGCTGTTTTAACTATAATATACACCCCAGCTGCCTATCTACAATTGAAGACAAGAAATTTTATCCAACTGATGATGATGATAATATTGACGACATCTTAAATATAATATAGATCTTAATTTTGGTACATTATTTTTTATTTTGGTTTCTTTGTAATGATATCCGTTAGAGAATTACCCATATATTTTATGTTAAGTGGAACTGAGGGTTTATTAGTGAATAACATGCAGTACATTGCCCTATAAAAATCAGTTTTCTTCTTAACTTTATTTCTCTGGTATTCCGCTTCTTTTTAGCTTTTTTTTTTCGTTGATCCAGCTTTTATTGCTCAGAAAAAAATGAAACCACTGGTTGTCGCTACCGCTGTTGTCGCTGCCGCTGTTTTGGCTGCTGCTGTCTTTGTTGCCGCTGTTTTTCACTGCAGCTGTCTTCGTTTTATTTTTATTTGCACAAAGTTTGTGAATTTTTCGTTCTCTTTTTTTTAAGGGTGGGGAATTTTTGCTGTTCACGTTTTTTTTTTATTTGTCGTAAAAAAATTTCTTGGCGTATTTGCCCTGCCAATTTAATACATTGCACTTTTGTGCTTTTTTATTAATTATTTAATTAATTTTCACTACCGATAGCAATTACTTTTGTAAATGCATTAAAGTTCGTATCGCGTGAGTGGGTTATGTTGGGCGCCAGTTAATTTGGACTGACCTTTATATTATTTCTCACTTTCACTCGTGCCCGTTGGGGCAAGGATCCGTTAAGTAATAAAACAATTGATTAGGTTTCACTTATTTATTTTCCTTAGGTAAAGGATAGTATTTGGGTTTACAATATTTGAGAGTTAAAAATTATATCTTCTAAGCCTGTTAAGGTAGAGGATAATATAATTGATTCTTTGATAATTACACAGCTACGGCTGCGGAGTCTGAATTTAAAACTAAAACTAAATGTCCGATCCGGCTGCGCGAGTGTTCTGGCCGGGAACCGTGGGATTGACTTCAGAGTGCGGAGTCGACGATTTCTTTAATGCGCGTGTTGGCCACTTCTGATCGGGCTCTGGGTGATTGTCCCCGGAGTGCAGAGTCGGCAGTTTCCCTAATCCGTGTGTTGGCCAAACATGATGTGAACTGTAAAAACCCCGTATATTCGACTCTTTCATTTTTGAGCCCCGTTAAATAGAAATCTCGATAAATCCAATTCCCGTCTAATTCGTAAAAAAAGCGAAGATTTATTTCGCTTTTACCAAGACAAAGATCCCAAGCATAACTCAGCGATCGTTCAAACTTGACTCTAACAGTGACGAACTAAATTATTGATCTTTTAGCCACGATTTCTCCTCTTTAATTTAAATTTAGATATTTAAATAAACAAAAATGTAGATATAAAATTAAAAAAAAAATAACATGAGAATATGTATTTCAATATTATTTCCAATGGTTGGTTTGTAAAATGAAAATAACAAATAAAAGGTGAATTTCCATGCACAAAATTATTGGAACACTTAAGATTTAATTATATTTTTTCGCCTATTATCATCGATCTGGCCACCTTTTTTCTTCAGAAGTCCCGTTTTCTTTATACTTCATCAATTAATCCAAATATGGGCGGAATACAGACGGACACTATAGAATCGCACCTAAAAATTATCATTCACTTGCATAATCAAGGAAAATCTTATGCTGAGATCGGAGAAATTATGGACAGAAGTTGATACACAATTAGGAGAGTCGTCCAGCGTTTTGGAGAACCTAAGGCTTTGACCGCCCGGAAACAGGACAACATTATAAAAAAGGTAAAGGTGAACCCAAAAATTTCTTCAACTCTGATCGCCGCAGAAGTAAAAGAGCAGTTTGGAAAAGAAATTCATCTAATAACGGTGCAAAGGACCTTTCATCAGGCAAATTATAATGGCCGAGTGTCTAGAAGACAGCCAGATATATCAAAAGTAAATCAGAAAGAATATTTGAAGAAGCCAATGGATTTTTGGAACAACGTAATATTTTCTGACGAAAGCAAATTTAACATTTTCCAATCTGATGGCCGGCAACACGTTTGGAGAAAACCGAATACTGAGCTGCAAAATAATAAAATTGTATAGACTGTGAAACAAAGTGGTGGAGGCTTTGTTGTGTGGGGCTGCATGTCCGCTTCAAGGATCGACGAACTGGAGTTTATAAAAGGCATCATGGATAAAAAATGTTATCTAGATATTTTAAACTTGCCGCCATCATTCTGATTTCAACATGACAATGACCCAAAGCATACGGATCACGATGTGCGTATGTCGATCGCACATAACGTCCAACATACTTCTCTGCATCTTCCTCAATCAGCAGACCTCAATCCTATTGAGCATTTGTGGGAAGACTTGGACAGGCGCGTTAAAAAAACATACAATAAAAACAAAGGCTGAGCTGAAGGTGGCTGTAATAGAAGAGTTGCAGAATATTGGGGCAGAAACAAACCCAAATTTGGTTTCATCGATGCGGTTTGAAACCGGTAAGAACAAAATGACAGCCACAAGGTATAAATTTTAGTTATTTTCATTTATTTTTAAGTTGTGCAATATTTTGCCAACAATTTAGTTCATGGAAATTCACCTCTTATTTATGTTATTTTAGTTTTAAAAATCAACCATTGAAGGTTTTACCTAGAAGAAATAAATTTTTTTTGTAATTCATTTTTCATAATATATATAATATATATATAAAATTTATTTTATTGAAAAACCTCTATTTTAAGGGGAAAAATCGTGCCTAAAAGTTCATGAAGCCCACCTATGCCAAAAATTTAGTTTGTCACTGTATAGTTTGTCACTGTATGCACAATCATCAGACCTAAACACCATAGAAAACCTGTGGTCTATTTTAGATACGAATATCCGCAAAAAGGCAGATATCGAACAAAAACGATCTCAAGTTGCCTTGATGGAAGTGGGCCAAAATACTTCCAGAAAGTCTATTCTAGTCTATTTAACAACGCCTCAAAATGGTCATAGACTAGAAGGAGCCCATACAAAATGTTAAAATATGTACACATGTATCTCTGCGTACACCACCAAAAATATTAAAAATCAAACTTTCAACCCAAATCGTTTAGCCATTTACGCTTATATAAACTTTTTTTTAAACATTTATTGTCTTCAATGACGTTTTTTAGAATTATTTAACAATGTGTTATATTTTATTTTTAATTTTAAACATAACGCTTTCTTTTGATGAGCGAAAACTGATCGCAAAGTTTTTCCTAGAAGGAAAATCTGGGAAATTGGTGTTCTTGTTGGCAGAGCACACTCTTCCATTCAAAAAGTAATAAATAATTACAACTCGACTGGCATAAGAAGTATATTAAATAGAGTAAAAACAAGGAATTTCTTCTACCACGTTCTGGGCGCCCAAAGTCACTAACCATCAGAGAAGAAAGGAAAATTTTGGAAGAAAATAGGAAAAACACCCACTCATCGGCTTCAAAAATTAACACGGTCATCTCCACATCCTTGGGAACCAATGTTTCCCGAAACCGTGCGAAATGTACTCAGAAGTCATAATTTACACGGTAGAAATGCAAGAAAGAAACTATTGACTTCAACTCTCAACATATCAAGGCGTCTTTCCTTTTCTAATACCTATTTATACCGGAATTTTGAGTACTGGGAAAATGTCATATTTGGTAAAGTAAATTTAGTGATTTAGTGAAAGTAAATTTAATATTTTCGAGTCCGATGAAAGCGGTAAAGTATAGCGAAAACCCTGTGAAGAATTAAATGTAAAAAATGTGACACCAACAGTTAAACATGGAGGCGGTTCCGTCCTAGTTTAGGGCTGTATGTCAGCTTATAGAAGGAATAATGAATGCTGATATGTATTTGAATATATTGAAAGAAAATCTCCACCCCAGTGCTGCTAAATTGGGTCTGGAAAGGCGATAATTCATTTTCCAACAAGACAATGACCCAAAACATACGGCCTGGTAAGTCAAAATGTGGTTGTTGTACAACACAAAACAAATAAAAACGCCTCCTCAGAACCCAGACGTAAACCCTATAAAAAATTTGTGGGCCCACCTTAAGCTCAAAGTCCGAGAAAACGAAATTTCCTCGAAAAATGATCTCAAGCGGGTACTACTTTAGGAATGGTCAAAAATCTCGGAAGATACGTGCCGAAATTTAGTGGAATCGATGCCAAGACGCTTGGAAGCTATTAAGAAAAAACAAAATACTAAAGCCAAAAAAATCCTTAAGATTAAGTGCCTAAAATAAAATGCTTAAGGATGTAATTGTTGAGGAATGGGGCAAAATAACCGCAGAGGACACTAAAAAATTAGTTGATTACATGCCGAAAGGTCTTACGGAGGTTTTGAAGCGAACATGATACCCTACTAGTTATTTTATAGATTAACAAAGATATAAATTTATGTTAAAAATTAGTTTTAGGTAAAGTGTTCGCAGACTTCCTGGTACATTTTTGGTAGCGTTATGTTTAAAATTAAAAATAAAATATAAAACATTGTTAGATAATTCTAAAAAAACGTCATTGAAGACAATAAAATGAATTTATGTTTAAAAAAAGTTTGGTTGAATATAAGCATAAATAACCTTACGATATGGTTGAAAGTTTGATTTTGAAATTTTTTTGTGAGTGTATAACTCTTTCGTTATTTTTTAATTTTAGTTATTTTATGAAATTGGTCAAATAATCTATGACAGAACACTGCGTTATTTTTTTTTTTAGTTGAATAATTATAAAACCTTTTTTATTAAAGTTTAAGTTTTTTGTTATTCCAATAATAAAAGCCGAAAAGCCTGCGTTATTATTATTTTAATATCTGCTTTAGTTAAAAAGGTCTTTGAATATACAAGATGCATCCAGCACATCCATTCACAACTCATGAGACAATACGAATAACTGCGTGGCTATCGTCTGAGTATGACCAAATAGTGTAAAAGCTAAGTTCCAAGTTGAGTATATCGAGGGTATTCTATTAAATACATTTAAACAATTTTTTTTTAGTATTTTCAGAAGGGTCGACTTTTAGCGACATCAGGCCATTTGTCATATAAGATACAATTTTTTTTGCCAAGAATAAATTTTTTTTAATCTATCTGGGCATTAAGAAAAACGAGTAATAAAAAGTGGATTTGTCTTGTATTTTTTTATTTTAGTCCATATATATGTTGATCACATGTATTAAACATTAACTTTACTTGCTACCAGACAAAGAGAGCGTGCGGTTGTGAAATAAATACTCTTAGCTATAAGTGAAGTTTCTTATTAATTGAATAATCGGGCTGGAATAATACTTTTAAAGCAACGTTACTTTGTTCTAATGAAAGCATTAGATTAGAAATACATTAAGAATGTGAAAATCGGCTTCTTTCGTTAAAAATTGATAGTGCGACGCGGATCATATCCTGTTCAATCATCAGCTCAGATGAAATAAAAACGCGATGGTGGAACTTAAAGGAGCTGGGTCAAGTAAAAATAAGGCCAAAAATCTTGCCAAGAGCATTATTTCTCAATTAGACAAATACGGAATAAGTCTAAGCGAAATAGTTTCAATTACATCGGATAACGGGGCCAATATGATAAAGACGTAGGAAATCTTATTTGAAACGAACTTGAGCGATGATGACATGAAAGAGGGCGGTATTAAACGTCGAGTACATAACCCAAATCGAGCTTTTTTAAAAAACTTCCGTAATCTTTCAAAAGACATTCGGAAGCAATGTTTGAAATAAAAATGTTAAATTACCTCAATTGGATTGTCCAACTAGACGGGGATCAACTTACAACATCGTTGACCAAACCAATAAGGCGAAAAGTTCATAAAGCCTTATGGAAACTGTAGAGAATAAATCAATTGATGACGATTTTATAGTGAACCAGCGCGACCGCCTCGCTTCGTTCCGCTTCTCAAGCTTGACATAAACAAAATAACTAAAATCATTTTCGTTTAGGTTTCTATTCAACAATTATTGAAGTGCTATGGGATATACAACGTTTCTTATTTTTCTATTAGGTGAGTAAACGAATAAATCGCAGTCTGGCAGTTTAACTTTTCCACTGGCGCAACACATCCCTGGCGTTTCGTTCTTAAATTTGAGTGCATATTGGGACTACTGATCAGTGGGCACCTGCAGCTAACGAAGGTTTTCTAATGATCACGTGTCATTTTATATCAGACACCTTTAAATTGACGTCTGCATTGCTACCTACAGCTCCGTTGATGACCCCCACAAGTCACAACGACCAAAATATTGCCGACTCATTGAGTTTAATATTGGCTAAGTAGGGCCTTTTATTAAAGGTTTTCACCGTTACAACCGACAATGATTACACTATAAGGAAACCGTTCGAAATTCTTCAATTTAAACATTTGCCACGATTGGCATCTACCATCAATTTGCTTGCCCAGGATGTTTTAAAACTGGAAGCCGTAGATGTGATCATCTCAAAATGCAAGCGAATTCATGCAAAAGCACAATAGCTACAGCAAAGCTAAAGCACAGAATACAAGAGAATCGCTTTTTTAATTCAATAAGTAACCACTAGGTGGAACAGTGCATACGAAATGATAAAAATAATTTTAAAAAATACATGAATATGTTACAATAACATTGGTTAAATTGCGAAATGCACACTTCACTTCTCACAGTTAAAAAAATTCGACATTTTAAGTTACCTGTCAGTTTTTCTGTCACCTTGTCAGGAAGTGGCTTTATCGGTGTCTACTAACACAAAAGATTCTGTGTCGCTGATCATTCCGGTTATTAACGAGATTCATCATTAAATGAACCATAAATTCCGGTAAAGTCCGCAACTCCACGGCGTCAACGAAAACCATCAGTACCAACGTCAAATGAACCACAATCCAAATTTTCATTTTTGAAAACAAAAACAAGGTGAGGTCTAACCCAGCCGAAGGAGTAGATTCCTGATACGTGCGACACGACAAACATGTTAAACACCAAATATTTTTTACAGATGAGAGATGACAACGCCCTAAAATTGGTTGCCAAAAAATATTTATGTATATGTCTGAATTCGGGTTATTTCATCCATTGTTATTCACTTTTTCATTTGGTTCGGCGGCACAGCGAGTTTTTTTTGAGCTGTAAACAATACGATTTTTAAATCGATTTAATCGATCTTTTTGGATAAGCGAAAAAATCGATTCTTTTTTAGGAAATCTATGCATGGACATGTTTGCTCACCTTAAATAAAATTTAAGCAAGCGAAAGAATTATTTTAATGTAATAGAACTCAAGTAAACTAATAAATATTAATCACTTCCACAATCAGTGTGTATTGGTGTTGAGGAAAAAAAATTGAGATTGATAACTTGATAACTTTTCCAAAAAAAAAATGTAGATTGTTATCCGCGTTGGATGCACAGTCACCGACCACAGAGCATCCTTATCGTTTAATCGTTTTCGATTTCAAATCGATTTAATCGATCTTTTCATGTATTGAATCGACTGTCAAAAATTAGAATTGTTTACAGCACTAGTTCCGCTAACATTCGTTACGCAAGCTCGAGTCAGTTATGGAAGAAACCAAAACGTTGTCTTCCTTCATTGCGGAGTTGGTGACTGGCTTATAAGTTCTTTGTTAAGATTCTTTTCTTTAAAGCGATGGATGGAGAGAGTAATTAAAAACACGACCGTCTTTGGTTCTGTTAACTTAGAGAGTGACTTCTATAATTTTCAGCGAAAGCCATGAGACCACCGCAACCATAAGTACATAGTCTTATATATCTTATATATCTTATATATCATACATACTAATAAAGAGGAGTAAGGGTTTCCTCTCAAGTGCTGGCTTGACAAAAATGGGTCTAAAGGCAACGACTCACCCTTTTGGTCGGTCGTTCCTCTCGTTGTCAATAAAAGTCCAAGTTTCAACATTTTAGTTTATGTGTGTCGAAACTAGAGTAGCTCTGGGAGGTTTAGTTGGCTCAATGTGCCGTGCCTGTGCTAGTGCTCTACTCTACTCGATCATTATGCTCAGCCCTGCTTTCTCAGCATGCCCTCAAATTGACCCTATATCGTAACTCCTTAACGGACCTCACTCACCAGCAGATACTGCCACCATCTCTGCTGCTATGCTTTTCGCATGAATTCCTGTTCTTCTCCGAATTTCTTTCCGATACGGCCTTCCTGACCTATCACACGTCCCTGTGTGTTGAATTTCTAGATTTGCCAGAACTACAACAAGAACTGCGTCAACGATGTCGTTGGCTCTCCAGCCAATTCTCTCATCGCAAGCTGAACCAAAAACAACCACAGCTACTGCTATTACTTCATTTACAAAGGCGACAAAAACTACGTCAACTATCCAAAACCAAAACAAAACTCAGGAACCGGGTTCGGTCATACAAGCGTAAGCTCAGCCCACAGAATAACGCTGTATGTATCAAGTCAAAAATAAACCGTGTCCAAACTGAAAATAAAATTCCCGGGAATTCTAACAGCAATAGATTTGCGCTACTAGCAGAAAATGAACCAGAACGGGCTCAGGAGACCCAAATCTGAAGAACAGTTTCGAGCTGTATCCAAATACCTGGAGGAATCTAGGAAAAGATACTACACGTACCAACTTAAAAGCAAGAAGGGCGTGCAAGTGGTAATAAAAAGAATTATCGATGCTCTCAAGGAAAAAAAAACGTTAGTAATATCGTGAACAGGAAAAAAGTGCAGCAACCACTCTTCCGGGTTGAGCTCGAGCCACACAGCAAAGTCCTACTTATTGCACCGAAGAATTACCGTGGAAGAGCCACATAAAAGAAACGGCCCAGTGCAATGCACAAATTCTCAGGAGTATGGACACACCAGGGCCTACTGTTCACTTCGAACAGTCTGTGTAGCTTGTGGAGACTTCCACAACTCGGCCAACTGCCCTGCCAACAAAGAAGACCCAAAAAGAAAAAATGCGTCAACTGCCAAGGTAACCACACGGCAAACTACAGAGGCTGCCCGATCTACAAGGAGTTAAAGGACCGAATGCGTAAAGTGACAGCAACGCGTCATCAGAATACCCTAAATGTGTACAATTACCCGCCGGAAGTTTTCTCCGACACGGCTGCTAGATCCTCACTGGGTCAACTAAATACCCAGAAGGGCTGCTCATACGCCGATGCCCTTCGACGGAAAACCCACTTCAGCCTAATCTAGAAAACGCTCAACAGACCCAACTTCTGTCGCAAGGCACTCTGGAATCTATGATGATCACCATGCAACAAAGTATGATGGAATTCATGTCATTCATGAAAACGACCATGCAAACACTAGTTCATAACCAGAACATGGTGCTACAGCTACTTGTAGCTAAGCAGTCCAAATAACAGATGGCAAATCTACGAATATCGATGTGGAACGCCAATGGCGTTCTAGCTTTAATTATATAATTTCCTCTATCCATTATATTGTCTTCTTCATTTATTTTCAGAATGCCAAAAGGCGTAGCCTCTTTTCTTATAAGCAACTGTAGAGCACTAGATTTTGTAACTCTATTTGTAGAGCAAGGCATGGCTAACTGAATGTCTTGAAATGCATCCTGCCAAGAATGCTCACTAGTTTCTACAGCAGTTAGCAAGGCCTTTGGCGTGCTCATGACACTTTCCACCGACTGAGAACTCCAAAGAAAGATATAGATGACTTTATAGCTCTGATCTCCACTGAGCTTGCCACTTATATCTACGTGGATAGTATGCCAAGGTATATCAATCTTAGATATAGGGTGCAATACCATTTTTACTTTTCCTGAAGAGGGTTTCGACAATTTGCAGGTTATACAATTCTCAATTAACTTAGGACTCACTGGTAAACAAAGAGTTTACGTTGTATATTGCGATATAGTAGTCCAGTTCTAATTTCGTACGTTTATATTACATCTGTCTCTTTATCTTCGCTGTTTAATTGGCCCATGATTTTTATTATGCTATCATCTCGTTACTCTTTGGCTATTAGCCAATTATTCGTTATTGCTGTTAGATCTGCTGCTCCACGGATAACAGTTGAAACAACAGGAATTTGATTTCGTTATAGAAAATTCACGTGATCCATTTGGCTACCTTTCTATACTCAACACTAAAATCAAATGCCAGTTAATACGCCCACCAACGGTGTACTATTGGGGTCAACTCAGCTTTCATTTGAGTCGCTCTTAATGAATTGCACACCGATTGCAACAGAAAAAGTTTCTAACATGTAAGTAATTTTTAAAGTCTTTCACTGCATTGTAAACAGCTAAAGTTTCTAGTTCATAGGAGTGATATTTAGCTTTTGATACTGTGGTGAGTTTGCTAAATATTCAACTACATTACGTTTACCATCTACGAGTATTTTATGCATCCATCTGCACTGCCGACTGTATGCAGTTCGATTTTGAGTTTTTTTAAGTTTAGAGTGCAACTAATATAGCGGCTTCATCTGCTCTGATAACCTCGGGACAAATTGTCTGATGTACGATGCAAAGCCAATGAATTACTCTAACTGCGTTGCAGTGGATGGTGGTTACAAAAAAAAAGGGCTTCTACCTTCATTGTATTTGGTTTAATTTAACCATCTTTAATATAGAATCCAATGTACTCTATTCCTATGCGAAGAAAAGCGCACTTCTTTATATTAAATGTAAAACCTGCCTCAGATAAAACTCTCAGCACTATCCCTAACCTTTCATGTACTTCCTCCTTTGTGTTTGCATGAATCAGCACGTCATCTATGTAGACCACTGCGAAGGAATAGGCTGAGTCCACCAGGGCTCGCACTATGACATGACATGGCATGGCTAGGAACACTGAACACTGACTCTCTGGGGTGACATATGCTGTTCTTTCTAAAGAGTCCGGGTGGATCGGTATTTGATAAAATCCGCTGGCCATGTCTAATATATACAAATATTTTACGCCTCTCAAGCGATCTATCTGATCTGAGATCAATGGCAATGGGTACTTATCGGAAATAATGTTTGAATTTAACTCACGAAAATCGATGCACAGTCTTTCGTTATCTATCTTTTTAACTAATAGCATTGGACTTGCAATTGGACTTGAATTTCTTGGACGGATCATATTGGTCTTAACAATTTGGTCTATTTTTTCTCTAACTACTAACTTTTCATCTGCACTGAGGCGATAAGGGCATCTTTGAACAGTCTTATTCTTATCTATCAAACGAATTTCCTGTGGTTACACGTTTAGTTGGGATTCCATTTATAAAATTGTCAGAATATTTTTCCAATATGTTTTTTAGTTTACATTTATCAATTTCACTTCATTCTATGTTGGAGTCAAGTAAATTTTCAAAATTGAATGTAGCTTCATGTATAGCATTAATAATATTACCTTTGTAAATATTAAATTTGTCTGTTTCAATCATAACACCAAGACCAAGCTGAAATATATCTTGCCTAATCATGATGACATGCTTAAAATAATTGTCTAATACCACATGAAACAAAATTTCTAAATTAAATTTGAACCGTAGATAAAATCTGAAAATGGCTCTTAGCAGCCTATGCGAGTAACTTGCTGGTCCAGGAAGTGCTGAAGCCCCCAATGGTATCTCCGTCCATAATAAAATGTAAGCGTATAGTAAGTAATTTTTATTGAAAGCAGCACCATTGCTTATGAGAAGTTTAAGCATGCCCAAGGTGTATCCAAAAAAGCATACAGTATAAGTTCCCACCCGCTGGATTATACACAGCGCATGTACAGCGCATATTAGCCACAAACGACCATATTATCAACACGTCTTTATTTTTGAAGACTTTTCTAACATCTTGGAGCCTTTTGAGGACGCTACTCGGTCTATTTCACAAGAAAATAATGCTTCATTGTCGATATTAATTCCTCTCATATGTGAGTTAAACAAAAAGATGGTTGATATTCAACCAAAATTAAGACAACAGAGGGACAACAGGGATATCAATTTTCGATTATCTAACGGCTCGTATGCCAGAGAGTTTCGCCCATTATGAGGTTAAAAAAAAGATGAGATAAAAAAGTCAAATCCAGACCAAGCTGCAAAGGCTTTATAGAATGAAATGAATAAAAAGCAGCACGATCCGCCAACACCATCAAATCCAGAACCGCAAAATAACTTCACTTTTCTACAGCAGAAGTCGCAGTTAAATCTAAGTCGGCCAGGGCAGACGCTATTATAGCTCTAAGTCAATATTTGGAGGCTCCAAATTCCCCGGAGAACGTCGAACCCCACGCGTTCTAATAGGTTTGAAATTGTACAATATAACTCTTTAAATCTAATTGTTATATTTTATTGATGTGCACAAAATCCAAGGAAACTTTCAAA
Source organism: Drosophila eugracilis (assembly GCF_018153835.1). Taxonomy (NCBI): domain Eukaryota; kingdom Metazoa; phylum Arthropoda; class Insecta; order Diptera; family Drosophilidae; genus Drosophila; species Drosophila eugracilis. Next base: position 14,863 of record NW_024572288.1, read on the forward strand.
AGCATAGCAATACAATACTTTTGCGATCCAGCATCTTCCACGGCGTCCGAGAGGAGCTCAGAAAAGATGGCCAGGTCATTAGTTAGCGCAGGAGCTCTCTTAAACCAATATTTTTTAAACTGTTGTTATTTTTAAATACAAACAGCTCCCTATATGATCTCGATTAAATTAATTTAATTTAAACGGCAAACAAATATTCGTTTTTACGATAACCGATTATAATCGATGTTTATACCCGTTACTCGTAGAGTAAAAGGGTATACTAGATTCGTTGAAAAGTATGTAACAGTTAGAAGGAAACGTTTGCGACCCTATAAAGTATATATATTCTTGATCAGGATTAATAACGAAGTCGGTTGAGCCATGTCCGTCTGTCCGTCCGTCCGTCCGTCCGTCCGTCCGTATGAACGCTGAGATCTCAGGAACTATAACAGATACAAAGTTGAGATTAACCATTAAGATTCTTGAGGTCCCGGGACAGCGCAAGTTTATTACAGCATCCTGCCACGCCCACTCTAACGCCCAAACGCGCAAAAAACTAAAATTGCTGAAATCTCAGAAACTGTTGGAGCTAGAAAGTTGAAATTCAGAAAATATAATCTTTAGCTGCCAGCGCATCTTATAGTGGTTCTACTATTCGGCCACACCCACCCATACGCCCACAAGGCTCAAAAGACGGTGTTCGGATTTTCTAGAAAAGCTGATATCTCGGTAACTATAAGAGATAGAAAGTTCGAATTAAGCATGTAGGTTTAAATGATGCTCCCAATGCGATTTTTTTATCTAGCCACGCCCACCCTAACGCCCACAAAACCCGAAAAACCAAAAATGCAAAAATCTCGAAAACTATAAGAGCTACAAAATTTTGTTTCCGACAATAGGTTGCGCTTGGGTAATTTCCACTAGCAAAATGAATATTTTAAAATTGTGTAAAACAGTAACGGGTCGCAACAGTCGCGGCACTCGATTATAAGATACCCGTAACTGTTTTCAGCGGTTTGTAGGCGTTAGAGTGGGCGTGGCCGGATGCAACTTCGTGGCAAGTTGCAGAGGCATCTCTTAAATACGTATTCTTAAGCAAAACTTTGTAGCTCCTTTAGTTTTTGAGATGTTTGCCTTTCATCATAAAAACCTACATGCTTAATCCGAACGTTCTATCTCTTATAGTTACCGACATATCAGGTTTTCTTGAAAATCCGAAAACCGTCTTTTTGAGCCTTGTGAGCGTATGGGGGTGTGAGCGTATAGTATTACTACTAAAAGATTCGCTGGCATCTAAAGATTATACCTACTAAATTTCCACTTTCTAGCTCTAATAGTGAGATTTCAGCGATTTTAGTTTTTCGCCATTTTTGGGCGTTAGAGTGGGCGTGGCAGGATGCTGTACCAAACTTACGCTGCGTAGGGACCTCAAGAATCTTCATGGTTAATCGCAACTTTGTGTTTCTTATAGGTCCGGAGATCTCAGCGTTCATACGGACAGACGGACATCCTGATATTCATACTGATCAAGAATATATATATTTTATAGGGTCGGAAACGCTTCCTTCTATCTGCTACATACTTTTAAACGAATCTAGTATTCCCTTTTACTCAACGAGTAACGGTTATAAGAGAAAAAGCATAAAAAGGGGAAATAAAAAAACAGTTGAATGACAGAAATGGTGTGACTATTTTTTTATTGTTCCATCTGCATTGACTGGTGAAAAAAAGGCTGTTTTAGGCATCCCTTTAATCGGTGTTCACACGGTATGTAACGCGCGCATTAAGGTTTAAAAATTTTGTTATGAAACATATGATGTATATCTTAAACTTTTTACGAACTCAGTCATGTCGATATAACGCAAAACACCATTGATAATTCCTTATTTAATCACTATAATGTGATACGCATTCCGTTATGTGTTAAATTAAATGACCATGGTAGCGATTTGAATATACGGCCTATTGCTGATGATATAGGAAAATTTACCATTAACTTGTTATCCATTTCAGTAATGAAGAGTTCGGTCAGCCAAGGTGTGGTAGATTACACATCATTGAAGCAGTCACTAAATTTAGAAGTGTAATTTATAATGTGAATAGCAGAAATGGTGTTTTGTTTCTTGATAGGCGATACTTTTCTATTCTTAGGATCTCAAGCTGACTGAGCTTTAGCACAGGAACGATTGGTAAATCAATGGGGTAACAATTCGAGGCAAACGTATATTTTGGCGCTAAGGAATTTAAAACACTTTTGGTTCAATATAAGCAGCAATTCGAGCTTGAACTTTTTTAAAGGTTGTCGCGTGCGACATTTTAAAAATTAAAAACAATTTTTGGTTATTTTTTAATATATTTTTATACCCGTTACTCGTAGAGTAAAAGGGTATACTAGATTCGTCGAAAAGTATGTAACAGATAGAAGGAAGCGTTTGCGACCCTATAAAGTATATATATTCTTGATCAGGATCAATACGGACATGCGAAAACCGTCTTTTGATCCTTGTGGGCGTATGGGTGAGTGTGGCCGGATAGTAGTACCACTAGAAGATGCGCCGGAATCCAAAGATTATACATACTGCATTTATACTACTATACATACTTTTTAGCTCTAATAGTTTTTGAGATTTCAGCGATTTAAGTTTTTCGCGATTTCCGGGCGTTAGAGTGGGCATGGCAGGATGCTGTAATAAACTTGCGCTGCGCATGGACCTCAAGAATCTTAATGGTTAATCTCAACTTTGTATCTCTTACGAGGTGTGTTCAAAAAGTAAGGTGACTCTTCAAATTTCGCGAATTTCAAATTTTTCGATTATCGAAACCTTTTAGAAGTTATACGAGTTGTGTTCAAAAAGTAAGGTGACTTTTCAAATTTCAAATTTTTCAAATTTTTCGATTATCTTCAGTTTTGGGAACAAGAAAAAGTCACATGGGGCCAAATCCGGTGAATATGGTGGCTGAGGCATTATTGTGGTGTTGTTTTTGGCCAAAAAATCCAAATCCTTTGATCCATATTTTTCGATAGCAAAAAATCGCCGAGCTCGCAAAATAACTTGTAACTTTACGCCTCTCACAACCAAACAAAAGAGGATGTTCCATTGAAACTTGGTACAGATGTTAGGGAAGAGTGTACCAATATAACAAAACAAAAAAATCGATAATCGAAAAATTTGAAATTCGCGAAATTTGAAGAGTCACCTTACTTTTTGAACACACCTCGTATAGTTCATGAGATCTCAGCGTTCATACGGTCAGACGGACAGACGGACAGACAGACAGACGGACATGGCTCAATCGTCCTCGTTATTCATCCTGATGAAGAGTATATATATTTTATATACTATATAGTGACAAGCTCACGCATAATAAACACGATGTATATATTTTTGTCTAAGCCGTATAATTGATATTAAAAAATGTTTGTTTGCCAATTTTGGTTTTTTCCGTCAAATCTGGCTGTTATTAAGGCCATTTGTTAGAAAAATTAAAAAGCAGCGGACAGTGGTAATTTGGCTGATAAATGATTTTGTTAGATTTTTATACCCGTTACTCGTAGAGTAAAAGGGTAATTAGATTCGTTAAAAAGTATGTAACAGTTAGAAGGAAGCGTTTCCGACCCTATAAAGTATATAGTATAGTATATATTCTTGATCAGTAACAATAGCGATGATGATTGTTATGTCCGTCTGTCGGTCCGTCTGCCCGCCGAGATCTCAGGAACTATAAGAGATAGGAAGTTGAGATTAAACACGAGGTCCATACGCAGCGCAAGTTTATTTCCGCATCCTGCCACGCCCACTCTAACGCCCACAAATCACGAGAAACTAAAATCGTTTTAATCTATTTTTTTTTAGAGCTAGAAAGTTGAAATTCAGTATGTATAATTTTGGGATGCCAGCGCATCTTATGGTGTAACACTACCTGGTTTTCGCATTTTCTAGAAAAGCTGATATCTCGGTAAGTATTAGTAATCGAAATGTGGCATAAGCCATGTAGGTATTTATGATGCCTCCAATGCGAATTTGTTTCCGATCAAGCCACACCAACTGTACCGCCCACAAAACCCGGAAAACCAAAAATGAGAATATCTCGGGAACTATAAGAGCTAGAAAGGTAGACTTAGGTATATGTATTTAAGAAATGGCAGTGCAGCTCGACGTAAGTTTGGAGTCGGCACGTCCACTCGAACGCCCACAAATCACGGAAAACTAAAAATGAGATTAAGTATGTATAATCTTGAGATGCCAGCGCATCTTATAGTGATACTATTATCGGGCCACACCCCTCTTACGCCCACCATTCTCAAAAAACGTTTTCCAGCACTTATGTGAAAGTTAAAAACCGAATAGTGGTGATATCATTGACAGGTTTATTTATTCCAATGAATTACTGTTCTTGTAGAATAGTTATATTTTATTCTTCAATTTACTATTTGAAATCCATTGCCTTAGAAAAAACGTTGACCAACATTGGCGATAAAACACCGCGCATCCAGTCCACGATTTGTTTAATTTAAATTATTGGCTCTTTTTCTCTTTATATTATTTTCCCAATCTGACAAATTTAATTTTTTAATATTTGAGGTTAATCAAAAATAGTAATACAAATAAAATGAAATTAAGGCTTAAAAGAGGTAAAATATGTTATAGACAGTGATGAAGCGCTGCTCGCACTTTAAAATAACATAGAATATTAATGCGATTAATTTTGGCGGTAAAAACTGCATTATTGTTCTCCCGTAGTATAATATTTGATTCTGCTATTGCTACCGTTTTCACTATGTCGAGATCCGGGGCAGAGCCATAGCAGCTTGGCTAGCTTCTACGAATGGCGAGCTATAGGTATAGCAATAGCAAAAAATAATATTATCAGCTTAGCGTATCCGTTGCCAATAATATATATTTTTCTAACAGTTTATATTTATTCAGAATTAACAGGTATACTGCTACCGATGTGGCATCTTGAGCAGGTTTTAAGTATAGGGGATAACAAAGCGTTGGTATAAAGGTTGTACAATATTTACATTCATTTACAGTTTAAAATAAAGCAGACTTCGAGGGTGTTAAATATGTAGAAAATAAAGTACCCTGTATATTTCTGTCTGTTACAATGCACGCTTGTATAGGTATTAGAAAGAGATCTTGAAGTATCGATATTTGACTCGCTCTAAGGAATAGAGAATAAGAATATATGTACACCAATCTTTTGTTTCTTCTTCAACTTTAAAGTCAGTCGCAAATAATATTCCGAAGCGTACACACGGTGTTCTCTGATTTGGCTTCTTCGAATTCTGCCGCTCTCTTTATTATAGCACTGGCGGCGGAGCTCAAGCTACATCTTCATCAAATGGAAACGGTCTACATGAAGCAGCCGGAAGGATATTCAGATAAAACGAATCCTGATAAGGTATTGCTTCTGAAGAAAGCAATATATGGCTTGAAGCAGTCAGGAAGGGCCTGGAACGAGAAGCTGAAAGGCGTTTTGAATAATATGGGATTCGTTGCCTGTGATAACGAGCCACGTTTGTACAAACATTGTGCAGAAGGTAATCTTTCACTATTCCTAGAATATGTTGACGATATACTTATAGCTTGCCAATCGCACGAGGATTTGCTGAAACTCAAGAGCAGCATCTAACAGTCGTTCGATTGCGTTGACAAGGGTCAGCATAACCATTTCCTGGGCATGGAAATGGAACGAGAAGGCGATCTTGGAGCGATCACTTTGGGACATACGCAATATATCTTATGACCACGGGAGCCATCTTTGTAAATCGGCGAAGACACCGTTAGACGCTGGTTTTCAAGTGGATTGCGCAAGCGCTCAATGCAAAAAGGTGGATCCTACGTTTTATCAATCCGTAGTAGGAGAGCTTATGTGGCTAGCTCTTACAACAAGGCCTGACATATTGCATTGGGTGTTAAAATTGTCACAACGGAACCAAAACCGGCATGCTGAACACATGGCTGGCATAAAGCACATCTTCAGATACCTCTCATCTACGATTGACATGAAATTACACCATCGGTAATGTGGTCAATCGATCTGTGGATACGTGGAGCGGATTGGGCAGGCGATAGGCTTGACAGAAAGTCCTAAACTGGTTACATCTACCTGTTGGTCCGATTTCTTGGCGTTCGGAAAAGCAGCGAGGTGGAGTACATGTCACTATCGGCGGCATTTAAGGAGGCGATCGTCTTGCGAAGGTTTATTATGGAGATCGGCTTCGGAGACAACGACGCCCCGATCGTCGTGTATGGGGATAATATGAGTGCGCAGGCGTTAACCAAGAATCCTGTTCATCATTTCACGAGAAAGCACATTGAAATACGTTATCATTTTGTAAGAGAAATTGTTAAGGAAGGGAAAGTTTTGTTGAAATACAAATGTACAACTGAAATGTTAGCAGATATTTTGACAAAGAATCTTTCGAAAACGAAACACGAAGAGTTTACAAAAATGTTAAATTTGTTTTGATGATAATTTTTGTTAACAAGCTTGCATTGAGGAAGGGTGTAGAAAATAAAGTACCCTGTACATTTCTGTCTTTTACAATGCACGCTTGTATAGGTATTAGAAAGAGATCTTGAAGTATCGATATTTGTCTCGCTCTAAGGAATAGAGAATAAGAATATATGTACACCAATCTTTTGTTTCTTCTTCAACTTCAAAGTCAGTCGACATACTTGCTGCCTTTGAAAGCACTGACTGGTTCACCATTGTTGTGTGCCTCTGGAAGGTGAGTCCTCTATCTAAAATCACACCAAGGTACTTGTAATGGGACTCGTGACGAGACGAAGTACAGAACCGAGCATGGAAATGCCTGGGCAGTTTTTTTGCAGTTTATGCCTATACTCCATTCGGTTATCCATTTTTCAAAACTTTATACGTACTCCTGCAGGCCTAAGGTTGCAATGTCTATGCTTGGACTCCAGACCATAACCGCTGTGTCGTCGGCGTATGTTGCGATTCTTGTTGCATCATCGTCAACTTCAGTACAACACCAGGAATCTGGCATATCTGGCATACAGTGAGTAAAGTGTCGGGCCTAGTACACTTCCTTGTGATACACCCGCTGAGATTGGACGTTCATTGCCTTCAGCCAGTGTACGAACAGTCTTTCTAGCTTTCCGCATTCTCTCCTTGTTTTTATACCCGTTACTCGGAGAGTAAAAGGGTATATTAGATTCGTTGAAAAGTATGTAACAGGTAGAAGGAAGCGTTTCCGACCATATAAAGTATATATAATGAACAACGAGTACGATTGAGCCATGTCCGTCTGTCTGTCTGTCCGTCTGTCCGTCTGTCCGTCTGACCGTATGAACGCTGAGATCTCATGAACTATAAGAGATACAAAGTTGAGATTAACCATTAAGATTCTTGAGGTCCATGCGCAGCGCAAGTTTATTACAGCATCCTGCCATGCCCACTCTAACGCCCGGAAATCGCGAAAAGCTTAAATCGCTGAAATCTCAAAAACTATTAGAGCTAAAAAGTATGTATATGTATAGTTACCGAGATATCAGTTTTTCTAGAAAATGCGAAAACCGTCTTTTGAGCCTTGTAGGCGTATGGGTGAGTGTGGCCGGATAGTAGTACCACTAGAAGATGAGACGGAATCCAAAGATTATACATACTGCATTTATACTACTATACATACTTTTTAGCTCTAATAGTTTTTGAGATTTCAGCGATTTAAGTTTTTCGCGATTTCCGGGAGTTAGAGTGGGCGGGATGCTGTGACAAACTTAGCGCTGCATGGACCTCAAGAACTGATGGTTAATCTCAACTTTTTATCTCTTATAGTTCATGAGATCTCAGCGTTCTTGACGGCCAGACGGACAGACAGACAGACGGACATGGCTCAATCGTACTCGTTGTTCATTCATATATACTTTATAGGGGTCGGAAACGCTTCCTTCTACCTGTTACATACTTTTCAACGAATCTAATATACCCTTTTACTCTCCGAGTAACGGGTATAAAAACAAGAGTGAATTGCGGAAAGCTAGGACAGACTGTTCGTACACTGGCTGAAGGAAATGAAAAAATAATTAAGGAAAATCGCAAATATAATCGCATACGGACAACGGAAGTGGCGCCAAAAACTCTTCGACATGTCACTCGCATGCCAAAAAGAAAAAGCGCCTTACGAATTTAAACAAACCTTGGCAAAAGCGGTTAAAAGAGTGGAGAGAGCGATGCCCAAAGATTTTGATAAAATACTTAACGTTTTGGAAGTTCTGGCAAAAAAATATTACAGAATTGAGGAAAATGAAAACTCAATCGAATCCAGCAAAGCAATATCAAAAAGGCTAGTTACTGTGATCAAAGACTTCTATGAAAATGATGATGTTAGTGTGCAAGCTGCAGGCAAGAAAGACACCATTATAATTAAGGGAAAAGTAGTCGCTACGCGTTTCATGATAATGAAATGTTTGAAACCTATGAGCTGTTCAAAAAATATTTTCCAAGCGAAAAGGTAGGCTTATCCACTTTTTTTAAAATGCGACCTCGCCATGTAGCAAAGCCAGTAGCCAGTTGGCAAATAAAATGGCGCAAAATATGTGTGTTTGCATGCATCATTCTAATTTCGGGTTTCTTTTGCAAAGTTGCTCGAAAGTGATTCCATCTTTCCGAGGAATTTGGAAACATTTCTGAAAGAAGTTTGCTGCGATAGCCAGAATGAATATTGCATGACAAGAAATGTTTAAAAAAGTTAAAGATGATTTAATTCCTCTAGCATATATGGCAAATATGGAATAGGAAATAAAAGGGCAACAATGGCGTAAAATTGAAAACCACTTCAATTGTACTGATTTAGTATTTGAACTATAAGCTATCATCTTTTAAGACACACTTTTATGTACAAAGAGCCCAACAAAAATATTTTGAGGAAACAAAAAGTAATTTAAAACTATTTGAGCCGTCAAATCTGGCTTTTGCTAGAAAAATTATAAACAGCCACGCCTACTCTAACGCCCACAAAATCCGAAAAACCAAACATGCAAAAATCTCGGAAACTATAAGAGCTAGAAAATAACACGGCCACCCCACCTCTAACGCCTACAAGCCGCGGAAAACTTTGGCGTCTATAATATTATTAAGAATACCTTCGTACGACCTTGTTTAACTTATTTCTGTTAATATCTATCGAATTACCAAAGATTTTTTAAGTCGGAACATTATTTCGCTATTTAAGAAGTAATTTAGGTTATGAGCCCTCACATGGGTAGTGACGTGACTATCAGTAAAGCAACATTTTTTAGCTCTTATAGTTTTCAAAATTTTTTCATTTTCGGGTTTTGTGGGCGTTAGAGTGGGCGTGGCTTGATCGGAAAAAAACAATTCGCATTTGGAGCATCATAAAAACCTACATATCAGCTTTTCTCGAAAATCCGAAAACCGTTTTTTGAGCCTTGTTGGCGTATGGGTGGGTGCGGCCGAATAGTAGTACCACTATAAGATGCACTGCATCTAAAGATTATACATACTGAATTTCAATTCAATGCTTGAAGAAGCCAATGGATTTTTGGAACAATGTAATATTTTCGAAAGAAATCAAATTTAATTTTTTAATCTGATGGCGTTTAGAGAAAGCCGAATACTGAGCTGCAAAAAAATAACCTTGTATGGACGGTGAAACATGGTGGTGGAGTTTATAGAAGGCATCATGGACAAAAAATATTATTTAGATATTTTAAAAAGAAATTAAAAAAAAAGTGCCGAAAAGTTGAACTTGCCAGCATCATTCTCATTTCAGCATGATAATGACCCAAAGCATACGGCTTATTATATGCGTATGTGGGTCGCACATAACGTCCAACATACTCTGCCGCATCCTCCTCAATTCCATTGAAAATTTGTGGGAAGAGCTGGATAGGCGCGTTAAAAAACGCGCGATGAAAAAAAAGTCCGGGCTAAAGGTGGCTCTAATAGAAAAGGGTCAGAATATTGTGGCAGAAACAACCCAAAATTTTGTTTCTTCGATGCCAAGACGGTTTGAAGCCGTTATAAAACAAAATGGCTTACCCACAAATTATTAATTTTAGTTATTTTCATTTATTTTTAAGTTTTTCAATAAGTGTGCCAATACTTTTGTTCAGGCAAATTCACCTCTTATTTATGTTATTTAATTTTTAAAAATCAACCATTGAAGGTAAAAAGTTGAAATAAATTTTGTCGTGTTATGTTTTTATAATATTATATGTATAAATTTTTGTTTATTTAAATATATACATTTTAAGGGGAGAAATCGTGCCTTAAAGTTCATGAAGCCAATAATTTAGTTCGTCACGGTACATAGCCGCTGCTGCCGCTCTGCTGATGTTTTTGTAGGCAGCGCAGCGCGATCTCTTAAGAATATATTCATATCAAACATGACAGTCCTGTCGTGGTCGCCAGACAATATGACCATACATTTTGACAGGACCGTGACAGGACCAGTGAAAGTGCAAAAAATAAAAACAATAAAAAACTTACAAAAATATTTTTTTTTAAACAAAAAAAGATATGTTAAAATGCGAAAAAATGCCAAAATAAAATCGATTACAAAAAAAAAATTACTTCCAAAAATATTTTTGAAACAAAAACAAAAATAACAAGAGGAAACGCTATAATCGAGTGCCGCGACCATAAGATACCCGTTACTGTTTTACAAAATTTTAAAATATTATTTTGCTAGTGGAAATTCACAAGGCGCCACCTATTGTCAGAGGAAGTATGTTGAGTATGCTTATAGTGACGTCACTGCCCATGTGAGACCTTATAACTTAATTTCTTTATAAATAGCGAAATAATGTTCCGATTTGAAAAATCTTTGGTAAATCGATAGGTATTAACAGAAATAAGTTACACAAGGTCAAACGAAGGCATTCATAATAATATTATAGACGCCACAGTATTCTGCGGTTTGTGGGCGTCAGAGTAGGCGTGGCCGGATGCAACTTCGTAGAAAGTTGCAAAGGCATCTCCTAAATACGTGATCCTAAACAAAATTATGTAGCTCTTATAGTTTTTGAGATTTTTGCATTTTTGGTAGTTCAGGTTTTGTGGGCGTTAGAGTGGGCGTGGCTTGATCGAAAAAAAACAATTCGCATTGGGAGCATAATAGAAACCTACAATCGACTTCGCTATTGATCCTGATCAAGAATATATATACTTTATAGGGTCGCAAAAGCTTCCTTCTATCTGTTACATACTTTTCAACGAATCTGGTATACCCTTTTACTCTACGAGTAACGGGTATAAAAAAAAAAGTTTAAGTGCGAAAAACTGCAAAAATAAAAAATAAACATTACTACGAACATATTCGAAAGCCTACAAAGCTAGAGAAAGCAACAAAAACAAACAACGAAAAAACAACAAGAGGAACCATTTACAACGCATGGTAGGCAGGACCGCCCACTATGCCAACGATCTGGGACTCAAAAAAGCAGTAATAGTACGGCAAGCAATATCCGCTGGCTGTACCACCGTTGGAAAGGTATGGATGGTACACCCGTACAACAAAAGGACAAACCCTCAGGCACTGGAGGCGCAGCCGAAGTATGGAACAAGACCTTTGACCATTCCCGAATACCTTCTACACCGGAAGAAGAAGAAGCGGACTAAGTAATTAGTTCACCGCTTCATTTTTTTAGCACTTGCAACGCGTTTACGCGGGGTGCGATAAATAAGTTCATTAACAACCTAATTTTTTTTAACATAAACTCATCTACTAACACACAACTTTTGGTGTAAGCTTAATATAAGTAAAGCTATTGCAACTTGAAATTTGATGATATGTAAACTAAAAGTTGTGCACTTATTAACAACATCATTTATAGGTTCTCTAAATATCTTATCCTATCTACATTCATAAAAATCTTAATCAAAATCAAAAAGTAAAAATGGGTCTGTGGAGTTCAAAAGAGGAAGAAGTAAAAGACACAAGACAAAAAGACAAAGACTAATGTCGAAAATAATTTCATAGTAGACAACTCTCCTCTTTTTAGCCCCATGTATATTTTACTTATAATAATAACTGTAACTCAGAAGTAGGCATATTCCTCAAGTGACTAGCTGAATAGCTAACTAGATATAAATTTAAAATTTTGAAAATGAAATAAGCAGATATGAGTTTTCAGTTCAGTGAGTAAAAAAAAAATTTTTTTAGCTGTTTTTTTTTGTTGTTTTTGTTAAAAATAAAAATTGTCCCACAATTATTTTTTGCAAAAATAAGTCTACCTTGATCTATCGACGGTTTAATTCAATTTTTCTTTCGAAAAAATTACTTTGATCTATCGAATTGTTCTTTCAAAAATTACTTTGATCTAATAAAGAGTCTTTTAGCTTTAAGAATATATTCATATCAAACATTCAATAAAATATAGTCAAACGGAACACGACATTTTGTCACTGGAATAATTACTTGGCGACCATGGCAGTCCTGTCGTGGTCGTCAGACAATATGACCCTACATTTTATTACAATATCATCTTGAACGGTTCGGCGCAGACTGAAAGTGCAGGCCTAATAGAAAATATAGCCACAAAAGCCAGTTTGCACAAAATCATTTGGTATTGTCTGGACCAGAAGCTTCTAAAAAATGAAAAAATGTGTTATGGAGCGACGAATCAAAAATAAACCCTTATTGTTACTACGCTAGACGTTATGTACTACACCCAAAAGGTGAAGAATTCGACCCCCGGTACACAAAGAAGACCGTTAAACACGGAGGCGGATGCCTAATGGTTTGGGGCTGTTCTTCCTGGCATGGCGTTGATCCGATACATTGCATAACTGATATTATGACCCGATTTGGGTATAAAAGTATACTCGCTGACGTTATGCTACCATATTCAGAAGAAAACATGCCTTTAATATGGGTCTTTCAACAAGACAAGGTCCCAAAACACATCTCAAAGCTGGTCAAGCCTTGGTTTACCAAAAACGAAGTACATTTTATGAGTTGGCCAAGCCAGTCTCCGGACTTAAATCTGATTAAGAACCTATGGGAACACTTAAAAGGTCGTATAGGCACAAATACTTTTCGAAATGCCGAAGAATTGTGGACACTTGTCCAAAAAACCTGGTATGACATTCCAGTGGATACTTCTCGCAAGCTTATTGCTAGTATGCCAAAACGAATCGCCAAAGTTGCACAAAATAAGGGTGGCTATACTGGAAATCAAGGAAATTTTGAAAAATTATTAAGTTTTGAATTTGTAGAATTGGCGTACTTATTAATCAACCCGTTTTTATGTTTTTAAGATATAATCAATCACAAACTTTATAAATGATTTGAAAAATGCCTATGTCAACTATTTGTATAATCTAATATATATCAAAAAGCTATAAGTAAATTTGAGTTTTTCTTTATGATCATTAAAGAAGTTTTACGAGAAATTAAAGAAACCGTACACGGGTGTACCTATATATTTCTAATAACATATTTGTTTTTATTTTACTTTATTGAAAATATTGTTATTTAAGTTTGAAATTGATGTAAGAAATAATATAAAATTATAAAGTGCATTAAAAATAATTTAAATACATCCTTTGCACTTCTCATTACTTGAAAAGAAACAAAAACAATATAAAAAGTATGATGAAAGCAAATGTCGCGTGCGACAGTGATTCAAATTCAATTTAAAACAAAACTACTTAATATTTTTAAGTCAAACGAAATGCATTATTGACAATACTTAATAAGAATCAATACTTAACATTTTAAAATTAATTGCATTAAAATTATGGATCAAGTTTGGCTGAAATCAGTTGGTTTTCGAAAAAGTGACATCTATCTGTGTAGTGTGCGAATGCTTCACATTTTTATGATTATCTTGATAATAAACAATGGCCCAAAATCGATCTTAGCACAGATTATAGTGCTAACCAAGATCTTTAAAATTCGCATTAAGAAAAAAAATCTAAGCACATTTTTTTCTACTTGATTGCGTACTTGTACAAAAGTCGCATTCGACATCAGAAAATTGCTTGTGTTGTCTGATAATGGCGTTGTCAGAAACTAGCAATGATTTAGAATTAGAATTCAACTGATTTTTGACAGAATACGATTAAAGTCCAAGTATCCATTGCAGCCTGTGTTTAGCTGAGTAGCTTTGGGTAAATGCGGTCAAACGTTTAATAAACTTGAAAACTGAAGACGACTCGTAGTCCCAAAACTTTATTTTGGTTTCAACAAATTTATTTATAAATGCTTATCCGAGTAACGGGTATCTTATAGTGGCGACACTTGTCGTAAAGTTCTTATTAGCATGACCGAACTGTTAGCATTCATTAAAGAGGTTATTTATTGCAATGATCATATTTTTAAAAATAAGGTTGTCTATATAAGAATTATTTCATATATGTCGAATCACGATCGTAGTTGTTGTTCTCCATTATACTAGCGCAACGAGTTTCGGCCTTGCACACAGTCCAAGTTCTAGTACGCAACTGCCTGCGTCTAATTCTCTATCTACTGTGCCTACTACTGAACCACACTCGGCGACAGCGACACTACGCTGTCGCCTCGCTATAACGGTAGTTCTTAAGACGACAACAATTGGCGGCAGCGACGCAACACCGTCGCTTCGCCACAGCGACGCTTCGCAAAGCTACAACATGCAGGCAACGGTTGCCTGGCAACCACTCACTCGCAGCGCAAGAAGCTGTTGCGATATTACTATTCCAGTGAAACACCCGAGAACACGAATTCGCACACACACACACATACATACATATTATCCATTCTTCTTCATTATTCACTCTTATAGTCGCATAATCAAATATCCCACACGCCATGACCAAACAAACAATATGTTTTGCAGTTGTGCTTGCATTATATTTCATGGACTCACTACTCTGCCATTTTTGTTGGCCAGCAGTACAACTTTGTCACCCTTCTTGGTGTACTTCACTTTCTTCTTTAATACTCTCAGTATTTTCGTTTTCACTCTTTTCTTCAATACTCGCAATATTTTCATTTTCACTCATTTCTTCAATACTCTCAATATTTTCATTTTCACTCTTTTCTTCAATACTTGCCCGTCTGGTAATTTTCTTAAATTCTCATGTGCATATTTACAATTTCTTTTATTAGTTAAAGACTTTAAAATGTACCTGTCACCTTCTAGAACTTTTACTATTTCAAAAGGCCCCTTAAATTTTGGACTTAGCTTGGTCTGGTGTCTTTCTTCGCTTTTAAGTAACACAAAATCTCCAACTTTGTGCGTTGTTACTTTTGCCTTATTTCTATCAAATCGTTCTTTATCATAAGCTGCATTGGCTAATACATTCTTTGCAGCTTGCTCTCTTACGTTTGGCCGATCAATAACATTTTCTCGACTTGCACCAGTGGCTATCAAATGCAAGTTTATTTTTTGATCTGAACAAAATTGACTGAACTTTGGGCCTGTATTGTATTTTTTTGTATTTTTCGATGAAGAACTTCTGCCCTTAATTCATAGGTTTTCGCAATATCTTCAGGCAGAGAAAAATTTTTAAAATGTTTAACAATTTAGATTATGTCCAAGTCTCTACGTTGTTCAGCAATAAGCCAGTTGCTTGAAATTTCAGCTAAATTTATTCTTTTCTCTTCGACTATTTTTGGGGTTGTAGTAGACTTTTGTGAAAGAGGATTCCTCGATATTCCCTTCTCTATTCTGAATATCGAATGTAAATGACTGCAAATAAGCCCACCAACGCTATGCTCTGGGGGTTAAATCTATGTTATTTTTCGACGCCTTAAGCGAGTTGCAATCAGTATAAACTACAAAGTCCCTGCCCAACAAATAATGTCGAAAATGTTTAATGGAGTTCACGACAGCTAAGGTTTCCAACTCGTCCGAGTGATATCTTGATTCTGCCGATGAAGTAGTTTTGCTATAGTATTCTATTACATGGGGTTTGTTATTAATTTTATGTAATAAAATGGCATCATAGCCACTGCAACTGGCGTCTGTGTGTAATTCGATTGGAAAATTAGAGTCAAAAATAACAAGGACTGGTTTGTCGGTAAGAGTGGCAATGACCTTTTCCGTATAAGATTGAATGAAAACCCAGCCTTTGTTAAAACACCTAGAACGATCTGTAATCTTTCTAGCGCCTGTTGAGGCGGCTATCATGATATCTTCCATATAGACGATGACAAAGGAATTTGCTAGATCCCCTAGCGCCTGTATTAATAATCGTTGAAAAACAGAAGGTGCAATGGCATAGATAGGAACTCGTATTGACCATCCGGAGTCACAAACGCCGTGTACTCAATAGAATCTGAATGTAAAGGAATTTGGTAATATCCGCTGGCCATGTCTAGACATGTTAAGTAATTAACTCCTCCAAGCCTATTGATTTGATCTTGAATAAGTGGTAAAGGGTATTTATCAGCGACTGTATTTGAATTCAGCTCTCTAAAGTCAACACAAAGTCTGTCCGTACCATTTTTTTCTTCACTAATAATATAGGGCTTGCATATGGTGAGCAGCTTGGCCTAATTATATTGCATTTTAACAGTTCATTAATTTTGTCCCGAACCAAATCTCGCTCGCATGGACTTAAACGATATGGCCATCAATCAACCTAATTTTCATTTCGCCAATTCTGACTTTAGTACTTGGGATTCCAGTTATAAATGAATTTGAGTACTTTGCCAACAATGAATGTAGTTTTATTTTATCTTGATCCTCAAGCTCAGTATTAATATCGGGTGGCTTATTGCCGGTACATAAATTAACTACTTTGGTCTTTGAGATTTTGAATTGGTTTGATGAAATGACAATATCAAGACCCTGATTTAGTATCTCACGGCCAATTACAATGTCGTTTTGCATATCATCATCGCCTATTACATGAAACAAAATTTCAATACAATAATCGTCAATTTTTACATTGCTTAATATTTGTACAGTACTACATATACCCTTACTTCCGGTACCTTTTAACATAACAATATTAGCAAACATATAGTGGAAAGCAAAAAAAAAAGTTTAAAGTGGAAAGGAAAAATAAGTTATAACATGGATAAGTTCCTAACAATTGTAGAAAAAGGTAAGTGGAAGTGTATTTGTAAGTTTTATTTTAAGTATTCAAAACGTGTTTTTTTTTCAATTAAAGCAAAACGATGCAGCTCATCTACTCCTAGCAGCGACGTCGAAGTAGCATGTGACTGTAGCAGCGCTGACTCGGACGTAAGCAACACACAGCAAGAAGCCCTCAAACGTAGGAAGGGGATATCAAAGGTATGGAAGTACTTCAAGCGATCTGACGATAAAAAGCTGGCGAAGTGTTTGAATTGCGGAAAGGAATACAGGACGAGTGGCAACACGTCAAATTTAGGAGATCATCTAAAACGGTTTCATCCAGGCATCGATGACGCTGTTGCCAAACCTATAGAGTGCAATGACTCAAATTTGCCTGGATCATCAAGCAGCAGCACAAGATCGAGCATGCACTCGATCTCTTCCTTCTTCAAACGAGCCATTTCATATGATACCAACTCTAGACGGAAGAGACACATCGATCGTGCACTAGCTAAGATGATCACAATGGATGTTCAACCCTTCAACATAGTTGAAAATGAAGGTTTTATCAAATACTCTCAAATCCTTGACCCAAGGTACAAAATTCCCAGCAAAACCCATCTCAGAGATGTGTTGGTGAAGGGTGTATTTGATGAGGCTGTTCTCACCCTAAAAACTAAACTAAAGGAAACAACTACTATTGCTGTGACATGCGATTGCTGGACATCAAGCGCAAATGATTCATTCTTAACTGGGACTTGCAATTTGCTTTCAGTTTCGAACAGCGTCACTGAGCACAGAAAAATTAAAAGATGCGACGAATCATTCGGCAGAAAATATCGCTGAAACTTTAAAAGGTGTCTTCAAGCAATTCAATGTTTTGTAAAAAACCGTGTGCATTGTGACCGACAACGCAAGCTCAAAGCTAAAAGCATGAAATATATTAAAGATTCGTAACTTGCCATGTTTTGCACACAGCTTAAATCTTGTTGTGCAAGACGCTTTAAAAATTGAAAACACCAATTTGTGCTTGGGAAACTTATTTGCAAAATGTAAGATCACCGTCAAATTTTTTAAGAAAAGCTCTATTGCATACGAAAAATTTATAAAAGCACAGGAATCCGAAAAACCGCCAAGCTTGCTACAGGAAATGCCAACTAGGTGGAACAGCTTCTACTTTATGATAGAGCGAATAATTAAAACAAACAAAGCGAATCAAAAGTGTTATTGGCCACAGCAAATGCACCTCTGCCATTTACTGCCAATGAAATAATTATATTAGAGGACATATGCAACCTATTGGATCCTTTTCAAAGTGCGACAGAGCATATTTCCGGCGGCAAGTACATCACAATTTCTCTAATTATACCAATTGTGTATGGATTATACCGCAAAGTTGACCAACTGACACCATCGTTAAATACGAATGAAGGAAAAGTGCTCCAAGTATGTTTGTTGGAGTCAATAACAAAGAGGCTTTTTAAATATGAAGAGCGAAGCATTACCAGAATTGGAACTATTTTGGATCCGAGGTTCAAAAAAATCGGATTCCGCAATAATTACAACGCTGAGCAAGTATCCGTTCTTTTAAAAAGTGAGCTTGTCATTGTATCTCAGCAAATCCCGAAACCCATTGTGGAATCGGAAGCTACAACTTCAAAAGAAAAAAAACCATTTTTTGATTTTGTCGAACTGAAAGCGAACGAAAAAACAACCACCCGCCGAACTGATGCCATAATAGTAAAAAGGCAATAGAAAGAGGTGAAGCATCCCAGGTTACAGATCCTCTGCTCTGGATACAAGTAAGCATACATATAAATTAAGTTAATATATACTTAATCAACTAAATTCAGTTTTTTGTTTATAATTTCAGATGAACGAAATAGATCTGCAACTAATAAAAACCGTTATGTTAAAATTTTTGTGCGTACCCACCACATCAGTGGAGTTCGAGCGAATGTTTAGCAAAGCCGGACAAATAGTCTTTGATCGCCGAACTCGGCTGAAGGAGAAAAACATTAATATGTTATTGTTTCTGAATAAGAACTCATGGGTCTACGAAAAAGCGACTTAAATCTATGTTCACGCCAAAGCGGTCCAATTCTAGTCCAGTCCAGTCTCCCAGCCCTGGGGGCCTTAACAGTCGTGAGAGCAGTTTTTCCAGATCGCTCTCATCTCGCTCTCTTGCACTGTTAAGGGTCTCCACTCCGCTCTCCGAGCGGCACCTTGCTTTTCCCTCTCATAGAATTAAGCTATTCTAATTTAACACTGTACGAAGACGGTTGACTACCGTAAATAAAAAGAGGTAAAATTGCGATATATCTGCCGTGTGAAAATTTAATCCGCCCCACTACAACAGTAGATAATCCGGAATTTTAATCCCATTGATTACCTAATGTTTTAGGCACTTTTTTAGTGAGTCTAGAAGGTTAGAAGATGTATAGTCGTTAATTGAAATTGAGCGGCGCACATATCCAGCATGTGGGTGTTCACATGAGTAATCGGACAGGCCCTCAGTATTTTCCTCCTTTTCTTTTGTTGCGTGGTTTCAATGTTTCAGTATTTCTATGTTTCAATGTTTCAAAGTCCCCTTTTTTCTCTCTTACAGGATTATTATTCTGAAATTAGATTAGAATTAGTACGTGGTTTACATTTTGTTCATGAAAAAAAAATTTTGTAATTTTCGTTTGAGCGTTGTGAAATTTTTAATAAACTTCGTGTTTTTGAGCTGAAGTCATAAAGTGGTTTTTTTTGTCAACCATGCCTCTTGTCAATGAACATAATCACACCAGGCAAAATATTGCACACACTTTGGAGCTCGCGTTGAATGAATGGCATATTTTTAACAAAGTGGTTGCTATAGTCACGGACAACGCAGCTACGATGTTAAATGCGTGCAGACTTCTTAAGAAGCGTCATTTGGGATGTTTCGCTCATACCCTAAATCTTGTTGTACAAGATGTTTTCTCCTCATCGCTTGTCAAGTCGGCACTCGGTAAGTGCAAAGCAATTGTGACGTATTTTAAAAGTAGCGCCACTGCTTATGCCAAATTAAAGACGGCTCAAGGTGATAATCCATATAGCCTCATTCAAGAAGTTCCAACCCGCTGGAATAGCGCGTTCAATATGCTGAAAAGATTTTTGCAACTGAAAAATAAAATCAACTCAGTTTTGTTAAATACTCCGAAGTCGGAGCAGATGTTAAATGCAAATGAAATAAACCTGCTGACTGACATTTGCGAGCTTTTAAAAATTTTTAACGATGCTACGCATTGTCTCTGGCGATACAAAGGTGACAATTTCTTTAATGATACCGGTGGCGTGCGGATTGTACTTAAACTTAAAAAAAATTACATCCGAATTGCAATCCACAGAAGGACCTGAAGTCTGTGAATTATTAAAGAAAGGAGTTGAAGCTCGATTGTTTCAGTTCGAGACAAGGACGGTAACTAGGATTGCCACTATGTTGGATCCGAGACTTAAGAAGTCCTTTCAACGCCGCGGAGGCATTGAAAGCGTAAGAGGATGAGCTAACAATTTCTCCTACAATCGAAGTAGAGCCAGAAGAACAATCACAAAGAGAGGTCGACGGATGGTCCCTAATTGGGTACGTTCAAGAAAAATGTCAAACTAAAATCAAAAACAAGAGGGTGGACTCAGAGAAGCCTAACTCTATGCAGTCTCTGGATCCTCTTACGTATTGGAAGGTAATTAATAAAAACAATATTTTTCAAATTATATAAAATGTTTAAAAATTAAATTATGTATGTATTTTTAACTACAGACTCATTTCTTGGAATACCCAAGCTTGGCTGAAGTCGTCAAGCGGTACCTCTGCACCCGGCTTCATCTACCGAATCGGAGAGGATGTTTAGTAGAGCCGGTCAAATTATATCGGATAAACGAACTTCTTTGAAGCCAAAGCATTTAAACACGCTCCTTTGCTTAACAGAAATCAGTGGCTGCTGGATTACATTTTTTGTAGTACAAAGTCATCAAGAGCAGTTTTCCAAAGAATGGATTATCTAAACTTGTTTTCTTTATTTAATTCGTAATCAACAGCAATTCCCGAGGAACGGATGATCTCGATTTTGTTAATTTCATTATAATCATTATTATCTTAACTAGTTCTTAACTTTAATTTATAATCATGTTTTCGCGTATAATTATAATCAATAAAAAAACATGTTAATGAAATGTGCTTGATATTTCATTAATAGTTTTAATGTTCTCGATTTTAGCATCAGAAGGCTAACGATAATGGCTTATAATGACTTTTAAAAGCATACGAGAATTTTTAAGTTTCCTAACTTATTAATGAAAAAATGTATAAGTTATTATTATAGTCAAAATCTTTTAAATTTTTAACCTATTTGTTTTTAAGTGTGTTTAATAGTTTAATAAATTGTATGGTTTTTGTCGCAGCTGTATTCATACCTCGCAATTAAAAAATTAAAAGCAAATACGCTTAAAATACAAAATAAAAAATTAAATAATAATTCGATTGATACTATCGAAAACATCGATGGTTTGGACTATCACTATCGAAAACATCGAGTAGGGGCACTATCGATGTTTTTACAGCTTTACAGCGCTACAGTTTAGAAGTGCTAAGCGAAGTGATCGTGGCAAGAGCTCAAACCGAAGTGTCGCGCTCTTCAACCTGACCACACTCGACAGTTGCGCTCTCGTTCTCAGAGGCAACACTTCGGATACCAGGAATTGCTTAACTTCTGGGAGTGTGGCATCATCCTCCATGCTCGCCAATCAAGACAACACTTCCTAGAATTCGACAATTCCAAGAACTGTGGCATGTCTCATTTTTTCATTCTTTCTGTGTCGCATTTTTGCCAATTCTGCATGTAATTATTTATTGAAAGAAAAAAATAAGTCTTTCTTTGCAAGCCGGTTAAAGAATTTTTGTTTAATTTTAGTTTCCGAGCATTTTATTTGCTTATCTTAGGTTGTTATACTCGCAGACGTGCCAAAGGCAGCTGCTTCATTGCATAATCATTTTATTATTTTTATCAAATTGCACATTGGAAACATTTTGTATTGACATTGTAGGCAATTTTTGCATACGCGGTCATGCCATCGGCAACCCGCCGCAGTGAGTAATTCACCGCTTCGATTTTTGTTCCTATTTGCTTTTATTTCACGTACACAGCAAAAATTCTTAACGCACACAAAAAAATATAACTGCCAACAATGTGGTGCCAGGGTTTTTTTCGTAAAAGAGGAGCTGTTCGGGCGCCAGTTATGGCCGGATATGGCCAGAGGGACTATTTTCCCAAATATCACCTATGTACTTAGTTAAAGTAGTTGCCATCGTTGTTCCTCTGGTTCCTGGTTCTATGTTGACTCATCTCTTCCCGCGTTGACCTAGGTTTTTCTATTTACGAGCTACGTTCCAAATAAAATAGTGATCGTTTCAATACGTTATAAAGATTTTATTAGTTGAAATCAAAAGCCGTCTTCTTGAGTCAGGGGTACGATTTTCAGTGCCTCGCCGCATATTCCTTGCAGGGCGACCCTTGGTCTCTATATCGCTGTCGCCGCGTAGCTGTCGTTGTATATCTGCTGCTGCGTCGCTGCCGGTCTCATGCCTCGGCGGCTCCATTATTGTAGCCTCGAAAGCCAAGAGGGCACTTGGCCGGTGTTAACTTGTATGTATATACTCTAAATTGCAAGCAGAAGGTATAAGGAATGAATTCCAGTGCAAGTGTTCGAAGATGTTCCGGGAAGAAACAAAAACAAAATATATTGAGTTTGGCAACGGAAAGAGGCGAAAAGAAGAAAACGAAAAATGGTTAGTATAATATCGCCGAGAGCGCTCCAAGCTTATGGGCGAGCAAACCCCTAGGCTCCGAGCATTTACAAAAACAAAGGATCCTTCAGAGCATAGACGTTGAGCATTCCTGCTATATTACAACAGCTGGGGATCTCTTTTCTGAATCTTTCACCGGCTTTTAACTTTCGAAAATACACTTTCCCTCCCTCTTTCTCCGCCGCTTATACTGTTTTTCTTGAATTCCTACTCTCGTATACCGCCTTGTAGCTCTCGCTAACACTGTCTCGCTGCTAACTGTTTCTCTCAAACCCCCCCCCTTACTCACCACAGTAATCTTTTTTTTGGCACTGTGGTTTATATGTAAGTAAATAATTGTCAAAATGTCTGATGTTGTATGTTTTTTTAAAAAGTTCAATAAAATCACGTCATGATTTGGGCCTGTATGGCAGCCTCTGGCGCGGGCAACCTCATTTTCATTGATGGGATCATGGATGCCAAAATGTACTTCAACATTTTACAGGAAAACCTTCTGCAAACTGCTGAAAAACTGGGTATACACGATCATTTTCGATTTTACTAGGTCAACGATCCGCTGCATTCAGCAGGAAAAGTGAAGTCCTGGCTTATCAGGAGCTGCCCTCATGTCGATATAAAGCCAGTACAGTATGTAGATTTGTAAGGAAGAGGAAGATTTCGACCAAAAACGATCGGAATACTGTTCCTATGGAAGAATGTCCAAAAATTCCAGTGGAATCCACTAAAAAGTTAGTTTCTTCCATCGTCTCAAAGCTGTCCTGAACCAAAAAATTAGCTGTTAAATTACAAATAATAAGTAAAGTAGAATCTGCTGCACGAAATAAGCTGCGTCATGAAAAAGGCTGATTTTGTTGTATTTATTACATAAGTTTTTTGTTTTTATCATTATGAAAATCGTTTTAGTTTAATAAGCATGTTAATATTCCCTGAATTTAAATTTTTTTTATATATTTGATATATTTTTTAGTTTAGCAGGAATAACGACTCAAACATTTTATTGGTAGCTGCACGAATTAAGCTGCGATCCGCTGTATAAGTTTTCGAGGCTGGAGGCACCCAAATATTACGGTTTACCGGGGATTTTCAACTATGGCGCCACGAACAACTATCGAGCAAAAGTCCTTAAACCTTTTAAAGATGGGAAAACCCAGCGCGCCATTGAGGAAATGGTTGCCTTAAGCCCTAGTAGGGTCCAATACATAATCCAAATGTTAATAACCACCAGGAGTGACGTATTGTCGTGAAGAGAAACCCCAAGCTATCGGCTCCAAAAATAGTTGCGGAGATCGAAATGGGGAAAAAATATTGCCCAGGTATAGTCCGAGCATTTTGCATAACCACAACTTTAATGGTCGAGTTTCTAGAAAGAAGTCCATCATTAGTGGTAAAAATAAGATGGCACGCAGTCTTCGACTATATCTATCTAATTGCGAGCGGACGTCTCTTATCTCCCAACAGCGGTTTCCAATCGGTCTCTATTCTTATCGACCCACGCGGTCCAATTTTGTTTCCCTCCTCTTCCTATTTTCTCGAGGTAATTTGAGAAACTTACATAAAATACGAAATTTAATATGGCCCCAGGTCAGACCAACCTGGCGACAACCCGTTCGCACCGCTTGCCATCAGCCCCTCCTCGAAAAAAGAAAAAAACCCAAAAAACTGGATACGGCTTTTCCAGACCTTCCTCCAACCTCCATCTGACAATCCAAAATATACAATAATTGCCTCCACCAACACCGAAAAGACGATCTCCCAATGCTCATACTTTGCCGTTTTGCCATTGTATCAATTTCCAACCTCCGGGACGGAAATTTGCTAATGCTAGTAAAAAAGCAAGCCGATGCTGAAAAGTTTTTAAAAACTACTGAACTTACTGGTTTATGCAAAATAAAGTGCAAGCTCCATGAGGCCCTCAATTTCGTAAAAGGAACGGTTTATGCCCCTTATTTCTCCGACATTCCGGTTGAAGAAATTGTCAACGAACTTAAACCACAAAAAGTGACGGATGTATACAAATTTATGTAGTCATACCATGGTGTTTTCAAGCCGAGTGGATTCATCTTATAAAGCTTTGAACTCTATAGCCTACCATCTAAAGTTGAAATCTCCTGTCACTCCGTTAAAGTTTGCGAGTACACACCAAACCCCATGCGTTGCAAGTCGTGCCAACTGCTCGGCCACACAGCCAAGCACTGTAAAAACTCCCCTCGCTGCTCTAAATGTGCCCTTCCCCCGCATACACCAAGTAAATGCACAAATACTAGTTGTGCCAATTGTTCGGTGAGCAACCCGCCACCTCCCGACTATGCCCAAAGTACCAAGAACAAAAGGAAATACTAAAAATTAAAACAACAAAAAATTGCACCATGCGCGAGGGCAAAACAATATTTAAGACAACGTCAATTTTTTCGGGTAATACCGCTTGCCATTTTTCGGTAGCTAAATTATCAAATCAACGCAGCGAAAACGCAAACCAAAACAAAAAAAATGAAAAAATCAAAAACATCTCCTCCGATGAAACCCCAAACAATTCCCATTCCGTTCCCTCTTCCCCTCCCTCTACCAAAATCCTCCTTTCCCCTATCCCCACAAGCTCTTATCAGTCAAACCGAACCGCTCTATCTGATTAAAACAAATATAACCTATCCCCTGCATTTTTTGCACTATTACAACACATTCAGGCTGAAAATGAAGCAAACAGTCCAACAACATCTTCCAATCATGATATTTCAACTTCACACACAAATAAACCTGTCTGACGAATCTATGAGTGATTTATAATTTCGACTATCCCAGATCTTAACTCAATAATATCCAATTTCTTTTCCCGCTTATGTCCATTACACTAGTTCAATGGAACATGAACGGTTACTTCAACAATTATCACAAACTACAACTTTTGATTAACGTTACCAATCCGTATCTTTATTGCCTGCAGGAAACGCATATAAAAGCTAACCTTACCTCCGCTTTGATCTCTTACAGGAAATCCATTGCACTATTTAAATACAAATCTAAAATAGCAAAACGAGAATCCGTCGAACGATTCACATCAAATATTAGCCCTTTAAATTCTACTAAGAAGACATGGCCCGATCTCCTCATATAACCTCAGAACAATTACATATAAAGATAAAGAGCTGCATCACTCTACTGACATCTGCGACGCTTTTGGGAACTTTTGGTCGGTCTATTCCAAGAACGACAACTTCTCCCACCAATACAAGACCCGCTGGGAAGAAATTCTCTCGCAGGATTACACAGTAACCAATTTATCCGCATCTGCTACTGATTTTACCTTAAGCGAGCTTGAATATGCCCTTCAGTACGCGAAAGGTAAAACTCCCGGTATAGACCGGATTTCATACCCTAGGCTTAAACAGTTGCCCTCCGAAGCTTAGTACCTCCTATTAGAAATGTACAATGAAATGCTTGGTCAAGGATCCTACCCCCATATCTGGAAATCCGCCATTATAATCCCAATTTTAAAACCCAATAAACCAACCCACGAAATATCTTCCTTTAGACCCATTTCCCTCCTTCCCTGTCTATGCAAGACTCTTGAAAAAATGTTTGCCAAACGACTTCTGTGGTTTATTACAAAACATAAACTTATCAGCCCTCACCAAACAGCTTTTAAACAACAGCATAGCACACTTGATTCTCTTCTACATCTCGATCATGCATACAGTACTGGATCAACTTTTCCGGTGGGGGATAGGTCAAAAGACCTTCAATTTAGCGAAGGCTTTCATGAATCCAAGTAAGAGTAAACAACACTTTATCTAAGTTATACACTCTGCACAACGGCATCCCACAAGAATCGCACCTCTCTGTGGTGTTGTTCATGATTGCCTTCCAATCTTTAAAGAACATGCCATTATTTTTAGCAAATGTAAGAATACCAATACACTCAACAATAAGTTCACAGATCAATGAAATCCAAATATGGGGAAACTCCTTCATATTTGCAAAAAACAACACTGTACATATCCATCATTATTTTTCAATAACATAGACATAGAACTCGTACCGTTTCTTAAAATTATTGGCCTGACTATCGATAAACGACTCATATTCAAACGAAATTGTATTGAACTTAGGATTAAACTTATCAATAGGCTTAACATTATAAAATTCTTAACAACTAAGCGCTCAGTAATTCACCTCACTACACTTATACAAGTGACGAGAGCTCTGATGCTGTCCAAAATCGAGTATGGCCTCCCTATCTACGGATGGTGTGCCTAAATAAGATCCTACCTCCTTATCACGCTGCTGTGAGACGGAGTATCGGCGCCTTTCCAACGACCCCAATGAAATGCTTCCTGGCCGAAGCCGGATTACCGGATATTAAAACCAGAGTAGCCCAAACTACTGTAGTATATAAGTAGTATGTAGGCTATATTATTGAGTATTTAAGTTATGTGTGTATGAACTGACTGCAGGGCAGACAAGCTCATGCCACACAAACGAAGAAGATCATTATTAAAGATATCGTGAAACGAACCAGACGTGTTTTCTTGATCTACAATCTCAGAAGTGGGATTAACTGTGCTAAACGAGAGTAATTTTTTTTTACTTACTCGCTATTCCTGACAAACAATTTAAAAAACAAAAAACGACATTATGGAGAAAATTATTGACAATTTGAGTTTAGCCGAGATAAAAACATTATGCCAAAAATTAGACGTGCCAAGTTCGGGCAACAAAGCAACACTAAAATCACGATTATTAGAAAAAAGTTCGAGTGAATTACAAAAAACGTTAAGCCAAATAAAAAATAACACAAAAACTCCACAAGAAAAAAGTAATGATAAAGTTAAAAAGCTACAAATTTGTGAAATTCAGACACTACAAAACTACAACGACATCAAAAATGCAGCCGAAATTCTAGAAACCGGCGCCAACGCTGAAGCAGACGACGAAGACAATACAGTTATGGTTGAGCAGAAAAGCGAAATAGAAAAAATGCGTGAAGAAGAAAACGAACTAAACATACTGAAAGCAGAAAACGAAAACCTAAAGAAACAGTTGGAAATGATGAAATTAAATTCCGTTGACAAAAACGACGCAGCCAGTGATGCGCAAAATGACGAGAATAGATATGGACAAAATTCATTTCTGATTATAAAAGATTTTGTGTCTGTTTACGATGGTTTAACGGATGCGAATTTATGGATCACACAATTAGAAAATATTAGGAAAACTTACCGTCTTAACGATATTATGATTCGTGGAATATTAAATACTAAACTTACTGGTGAAGCACACCGCTGGTTACATGCACGACCGAATTGGATTTGCGAAAATATGGACGACTTATGGCAACAATTTAAGATAACTTTTGAGTTTAAAAAAAACAAATTACGCATCCGAAAAAATTTTGAGCAACGAAAGTGGCAACCTGGAGAACCTTTTGGTTTATATTTTAACGAAAAATTAGTTTTGGCCAATAAATTAACGATTGATGAAGATGAACTTATTGAGTACATAATTGATGGTATACCTAATCGTCAAATAAAAAATCAAGTGATTATGCAAAAAATAGATGACAAAGAGAATTTACTTCGTACGTTAGCTGATGTGGAGCTCAAGATGCCGGCAAGTCGAAATTCAGAGGCTGCCCCGAACAACGCTATGAAGGAAAAACGAGATGACTACAAAAAGGGGAGAACGTTGTTACAACTGCAACAGTGTAGGTCATTATGCGGCTGACTGCAACAAACCGAAACGTAAGCCTGGATCGTGTTATGCCTGTGGAAGCGAGTCCCATACTATAAATGACTGTCCGATGAATAAGAAGAAGAAGACCCCAACGCAAAATGATTATGTAAGATTATTTAAGTTTTATTTAAGCCAGAGAAATAACCAAAATTTTATTTTAGAATGTTTGATTGATTCCGGCAGCCCCATTAGTTTTATGCAGCAACGAATGCTACCTAAAGGAGTTAATTTAATAAGTAATGAAAATATATTTTTTGGTTTAAATGAAACAAAATTAAATGTATTTGGAAAACTATTATGTTATGTTGAAATAATAAACACAAAGATTGAAGTTGAAATGTATGTGGTTGCTAATGAATCAATGAAACACAACGCAATTTTAGGACGCGATTTTTTGGCTAAGAGCAATAGTAAAATCATATGGTTTGAGACAAACAACAGTACAATTGAAAAGCATAATGATTCAAATGAAATTATAACAGATAATTTGAAGCTTAATAATGACTGCAATTTTTGTGAAGAGAATTTTGAAAAACAAATTTTAAACATAAATGTAGAAGAAACTGAGTTACATTTAAACGTTGGTGAAAACATTGATTATAAGATTAAGAATAAATTACTAGAAATGTTTAAGAAAACTTATGTTAATGCAAAACGACCTGATACACCAAACGTTCGTACAGAAATGAAACTTGTCGTAAATGATAGCAAACCATTTAATTGTCCTCCTCGTAGGTTATCACATGTGGAAAAACAGGAATTACAGAAAATATTAGATGATTATTTATCAAAAGGAATTATTAGAGCTAGTGAGTCTGAGTATGCATCCCCTATTGTTTTAGTGCGTAAAAAGACAGGTGAACTACGGATGTGTGTCGATTTTCGAAACCTAAACAAAAATACCGCCAAACATAATTATCCGATCCCTTTGATTGATGATCTTTTAGAAAGTTTACTAAATAAAAAATTGTTTTCAAAATTAGATCTTAAAAATGGATTTTTTCACGTGTTTATGAATGAAGAGTCAATAAAATATACCTCGTTCATTACACCTTTAGGTCAGTACGAGTTTTTGAGAATGCCTTTTGGTCTTAAAAATGCTCCGTCAATTTTTCAGATGTTTATAAACAAAGTTTTTGCTGACTTGGTTAGACAAGGTAAAGTTATTATTTATTTAGACGACATTATGATCGCTACAGAAAATATTAGAGACCATTTAGAGATTTTAGAAGAAGTTTTGAAGCGAGTTGTAGAAAATAAGTTAGAGTTACGGTTAGACAAGTGCGAGTTTATGAAAAGTTCCGTTAAATATTTAGGATATACAATTGATGAAAAAGGAATTAGGGCTGACGAAACAGGACTAGAAGCTATTCGAGATTTTCCGATACCAGAAAAAGTGACGGCAGTACAAAGCTTTTTGGGACTTTGTTCATACTTTAGGAGATTCATTAAGGATTTTTCAATAATTGCTAAACCTCTTTATGATCTTACGAAAAAAGATAAAAAATTTATGTTTGGCCAACAAGAATTAGAAACATTTGAGCTTTTAAAAGAAAAATTATTAGAATCACCAGTATTAGCATTATTTAATCCAGCGGCAGAAACAGAAATACACTGTGATGCAAGCGCTTTTAGGTTATGGTGCTGTCTTAGTCCAAAAGAAAGACAATAAATGGCATCCAGTTTTTTATTTTTCTAAAAGAGCCACAGCAGCAGAATCAAAATTTCATAGTTTTGAATTAGAGACGTTAGCAATAATTTACGCTTTAAGACGTTTTCGAGTTTACCTTTACGGACGAAAATTTAAAATAATTACAGATTGCAATTCACTAACACTTACGCTAAATAAAAAAGAACTTAACCCTAGAATAGCAAGATGGGCATTAGAAATGCAAAATTTTGATTATGAGACTGAACATAGATCAGGCAAACGCATGCTACATGTTGATGCATTAAGCAGAAACCATACAATTATGATGGTAGAGACTAACACCTTTGAAGAAAACTTAGTCATATGTCAAAATAGAGATCCAAAACTTTTAAGAATTAAAGAAGAATTACAGACAACGGAAAGCAAATTTTATGAAATGAGAAATGGTGTTTTGTATAAAAAGTTAAAGTCGAATTTAGTTTTATTTGTCGTACCTGAAGCAATGGAAAGTCACATTTTATATAAATATCATGATGAAATGGGTCACATAGGTATAAATAAAGTTAGTGAATTAATTCGAAAAAATTACTGGTTCCCAAAAATGAATGCTAAAATTGATGTACACATTAAAAACTGTTTTAAGTGCATTGCATTTTCATGTAAAAATGGTAAAGTGGAAGGTTTCCTGCACAATATTCCTAAAGCAAAAATTCCGTTTGAAATGCTGCATATTGACCATTATGGTCCTGTTGATCGAAATTCTTCTAAAAAACATTTACTAGTTGTTATAGATGCGTGTTCTAAATATGTTAAATTATATCCGACGAAAACTACAGCTACAAAAGAAGTTATTACCGCGTTAGGAGAATATTTCCGTTATTATAGCAGACCAAAGATTATTGTTTCAGACAGAGGAACAGCTTTTACTTCAGGCGAGTTCGATCAGTTTTTAAAAGAAAATAACGTTCAACACATTAGGATAGCTACAGGTTCACCCCAAGCTAACGGACAAGTAGAAAGAGTAAATAGGAATTTAGGCCCAATGATTGCCAAACTTAGTGACTCTAATAAAAATATTAGTTGGGACAAAGTCATTGAAACGGTGGAATTTTCTCTTAATAATACAAAACATAGAATGATAAATGAACACCCTAGCGTTATGTTGTTTGGTGTCAGTCAAAAAGGCAAAGTTATGGATAGCATTAGAGAAAAAATTATGGAACCTGAAAACATTAGTAGAAACCTATCAGAAATTAGAGATAAAGCACATACAAATGAAAAGTTAGCTCAAGAATACAATGAAAAGTATATAAATTCACGAAGAAAAAATTCAATAAAGTATAAATTAGGTGACTACGTAGTAATAAAAAATTATGATTGTAATATAGGTGTACCGCGCAAATTAATACCGAAGTTTAAGGGTCCATATAAAATATCAAAAATATTAGAGAATGATCGTTTTCTGTTAAAAGATGTCGATGGATTCCAACAAACACAGATACCGTACAAAGGCATTTGGTCTGTACAAAACATTAAGCCTTGGTTTAATAAAAATAATTCACAAAATGTATGCTCTAATGATTTAGAAGAAATTGATAATAACTTAGAAATTGATAAAATAGCAGAAAATTTAGATAATAACGCTTTGGAAAATTTATGTTCAAATTCAAAAAACCAAAACAATTTAAATGATAATAATAAACTAAATGATGATTTGATTAATAGCGATAAGAATAATATAAAGAAACCTAAAAGTAAACGTACAGATGTAAACTTCAATAATAATTTTAAAAAAAGATATAACCTTAGAAATTCAACTAAAATTTGAAACGTTACGAAAGAATCGGGTGATCCTTTTTGTCAGGACGGCCGAATTGTAGTATATAAGTAGTATGTAAGCTATATTATTGAGTATTTAAGTTATCGATAAGTGTGCAATATGTGTGTATGAACTGACTGCAGGGCAGACAAGCTCATGCCACACAAACGAAGAAGATCATTATTAAAGATATCGTGAAACGAACCAGACGTGTTTTCTTGATCTACACTACTTTTAAGCTGATACCAAAACTCGTGTGCTCAACGAACTCCATTCTTTGCAAGGACTACGAAGTGGCCCTGAAGTATCGAAGGCAATTTAAAGTCCAATCCGCGATACGAAGATGTATACAGCTTGTGAAGAGATACAATATTGAAAAGCCTTACCGATGGAATAAAGTCATCCCGTCTCCCACATGGAAGAGTACGAATATTGAGATGTACAAGTCCTGGCTGTCCAACGACCTGGATATAAATCAGTCTCTCTCCACGTCCGCCGAATTGGATGATTTGGTCAACAAGCTCACACAGGAAATACACAATGCCGCCGATATTTCCACTCCTAGGTCTCCGTGCATGGCCAGACCCCACCAAAGGAGGCTACATCTGTGGTCCCCAGAAGTCGCTGCTCTGGTCACGGAGAAGCGCCGACTCCACAGAGTCTGGTTCAACACGCGCAACCCTACCGACAAAAAGGGGCTTTAAACAGAGCAGCCAGTAGACTTAAAGCTCACCTGACCAGCCTGCTGAGGCGTGCCTTCGAGGAGTTCCTGAGCAATGTCGAACCAGGGGCCCCTTTCACAACCTTTGGCAGCTGACAAAAAATCTAAGCGGCCTATCCAGGGAGCCGCCCTTGTCAAGATCAGATCAGGAAAGAGCCAATGCCTTTGCCGACCACCTGGCGGACGCCTTCACTGCATTCGATATGTGCTCAGACGAGGAGCGTATTGAGACGGAACAGTACCTTACGCTACCCAACCGGAATGACATCGCAATTGACCTGGTCACAGAGGATGAGTTACAGTACGAAATTTCGAGCGTAAGAAACAACAAATCTTCCGGCGCATTAACCTTCTGGTGCAAATATTTAATGTATGCCTTAAAATCGGACACTTACCATCAGCCTGGCCTGGAAGCCTGCTGAAGTAATAGTAATTCCCAAGCCTGGCAAACCTGAAGCCAATCTTGCCTCCTACCGTCCAATAAGTTTACTGGCAATTCTCTCCAAAGTACTAGAAAGAGTATTTTTGCGTTGCCAGTATTGGACGAGGCTGGTTTGATCCCTGGTCACCAGATTGGTTTCAGGCGTTCTCACTCTACTCCGGAGCAATGCCAACGCTTGGTTGAGACTATACCAAAGGCATTTGAGGAAAAAAAAATACTGCTGTGTCGTCTTGAGTTTGGCACCCAGGACTCCTGCAGAAAATAAAGACAAGCCTGCCTCATCCACAATAAGCCTTCTTCCGGTCCTACCTGAGTGACAGGAAGTTTCGGGTTAGGTGCGGAGACGGCAAGTCGGAGCTGAAACCCATTCGAGTAGGAGTCCCACAAGGCAGCGTTCTTGGGCCAATACTATACATTGACGGAGAATGGATTCCCGAAAGCTACATACGCGGACGACACAGCATTTCTGGCAACATCCGCGATTCCCAGCGACGCCTCAGACCTTATACAGAGACAATTGAAAGCCTTGACACTTGGCTCTGCAGGTGGAACTTAGAAGTCAACCCCGAGAAGTCAACGCAAACTACTTCTTCGTTACGGAACGGTGATTGTCCTCCCGTCAGCCTAAGACGTAGTATTATCCCCAATGACCCCACCCCCAAATACCTGGACATGACGCTGGACAGGAGGCTAACCTGGAAAACTCACATCTAGAGGAAGTGGTTCCAAGTCGTGGAAAGGCTAAGGCAGCTCCAATGGCTTACCGGGAGGCGCTCCACGCTGAAGCTAAGAGTAAAGCTTTTTATATACAAGGCCATCGTGAAGCCAATCTGGACCTACGGTATTTAGCTGTGGGGCACAGCAAGCTCAACAAACATAAGGAGAATTCAGACAACACAAAATAATGCGCTAAAGGCAATTTCTGGAGCACACCCTTTTCACGATAACAACACGCTCCATGATCAACTTGGAATCCGTTGGGTTAGAAGGGAAATTTCTCGCTTTAGCAACAACTACGTGACTAAGTTAGACCGTCACCCAATCCCCTGGCAAAGGACTTGCTAGACACCAGCGGCACAATAAAGAGACTAAAAAGAAACCATCCTCTAGACTTAGCAATCGTGTAAACGCCCCACCGTTAATTATAAAATTTTGTTATGTAAACTCTAAAAGTTAAGGTATAATGTTAAAATTTAATTATTGTCCTCGTTGTTTCGGCAGATCTTAAATATAATATAATGCTATGCAATAGTAAAAAAAAAAATTATCGAGTCGATGGCCTTAGGAGCTAGTTACTCCTTTCTATAATTAGTTATTATATTAATAATGTTATGACGCTCGGGGCGCATAAAAAAGAGAATAATATATAAGAATTAGGAATAGCCATAGAGTCAAATAATGAAGTATTTAGGATAATTTGTTCATAGTTGTAAGGAGAAAAAAGACACTGAAATAGTCGCTGTTGATTTATTAAATAAATAAGATTTGAATTTGAATGCGCGGGCGCGCCTTAGTGAACCACGATCGGTCACACCACCGGGCCGAACGGTCACACTACAGAAAGGGATTTTCGGGAACGGGCACACTGGCGGCAACCACGGGGTATATAAGGAGGACCAGTTTCTGGGAAGAGTCACTTGTGCGGTGGATCTCACCCAGGTAAGATCCGCCCTCTCCCGCAGTTGGGCACCCTCAGGCTAAATCTAATAAATTCGACCTCGGTCATACCGAGGGAGCACTGCCATCGGCCATTCGCCGATGCTTGCCGCAGCAGATCCACGGGATCACTGCCAGGCACAGCCTTACCCGGCTTTGCGTCTCTTACGCGTCGGACCTTCAGGGCCCCGCGTCATCTCTCGCAAGATTCCCACAGGGATTTTGCGTCTCTTACGCGTCGGACCTTCAGGGCCTCGCGTCATCTCTCGCAAGAGTCCCACAGGGATTTTGCGTCTCTTACGCGTCGGACCTTCAGGGCCTCGCGTCATATCTCGCAAGAGTCCCACAGGAATTTTGCGTCTCTTACGCGTCGGACCTCAAGGGCCTCGCGTCATCTCTCGTAAGAGTCCCACAGGGACTTTGCAGTTCTTACGCGACGGACCCCAAGGGCCTCGCATCATCTCTAGCAACAGCCCTACCGGGGCTTTGCATCGCTCACACGTCGGACCCAAAGGGCCTCGTGTCACCTCTCACCCGAGACCCACTGGGTTTCTAGTCGTTTTTGTATCATACCGACTCCATAATCTTTTCCTCATCACATTCACACTCGCTCGCGTAATCGGCCCTCGGACCGTCACCCATTCTCTCGTTTCCATTTTGTCTCTTCTTTCTTTAGCTAGCGGATCGCCCTGACGGTCTGGCCTTGTTCCCACACGGCCTCCCCCTCGGCACCCTACGGAGCATAGGACACCCGGCTACCCTCCTTCGGAAGCTCTCCCTCCTGGCCCCGCAGACCGCCCGGCGACGACCAGCCGAACCTTGTGAAATAACTCTGTAACTCTAGAAATGAAATAAACAACTGAGATATAATCTAACCTAACCGAACCAGCTGCGTCCTTACTCTGGGTGGAACCTTCCTTTCTAGCAACCACGCCTGACATCAAACTAAATGTTGGAACGAACTGCTGGTATCCGGTGAACCGTCCCAGGCACGCCGAAGCAGGACCGTTACATGGCGCCCGAACAGGTTGAAGTGGTTGCAGGGAAAAGGACACTAAGAGAGTAATGTCGAGCTGGGTATACCAGGCTACAAAAGCAGAGCTGGTAGAATACGCGAGTGAATTCGGCGTAGACCCAAGCGGAGGATCAAGGGAGCTAAGACAAAGACTGTCAACATACACGAAGAGCACGGAGCACACAGAGGAGATCAGGACAAGATTTATGGAGGTATCAAGCAAGTACAAGAAGATGGAAATACCGGGTGGAGGGGCCCAGGTCGAGCCGGACAGCAAAAGGACAGCCACGAAAGAGGAGACACAGAGCATGGGAGACAGGAGGAAAGTGGAATCTCTGGACAGAGTAAGAAGTTGGGGAATACGGTACCAGGGCACACCCAACCCTCTGGAGTTCCTAGGCAAGATGGAAGAATGGGCCATAGGATATGGCATAGACAAGGATGAATTGGTACAAACGATGCCTTTTCTCTTGGAAGGCGCCGCAGAAGACTGGTGGAATACGACGCCAAGTCGGGTAAGAACATGGGAAGAATTGAGAGGGGAACTCCTAGAGTACTTCCTACCACCAAGGTACCAGGAGCAACTGGATTTAAAAATCGGACAACTCCGGCAGAAGGAAGGGGAACCCACTCGGGCATATGCGATGGAACTGAGGAAGCTGATGAGATTCACCGGTTACTCAGAAAAAGAAAAACTTGATAGGATATACAAGAACTGTCGGAGCAAAATAAAGCTTTATGCACGAAGATCAGGTTTTGCGTCACTGACAGAGTTCCTAACACTAGCAGAGGAGGTGGAGGAAATTGAGGCGACGGAAAGTCAGGATCACCCGGCAGAGACAAGGGGCCACGGACTAAGGCCGGAGATCTGTATGAGGTGTGGAGGAACGGGACACGCCACAAGGGCGTGCGGCAACCCACCAAGGTTATTCTGCTGGGTGTGCGGGAGAAACGAGCGGAGGACAACGGAGTGTTGTAGAGCCCGGCCGGACGTCAACAGGAGGCTGGAACAGGCGACTCTGGCAGTGCAGGACCGAGCACTAGGACCGGCGGGAGGAGGAGGGATAAGCTACGATGGATTCCAGGCAACGGCAGAGGTAAGGATCGGAACGAAAAGGGCGAAGGGAATAGTGGACACCGGGGCATCAAGAAGCGTGATCGACCAGGGAAGTTATTGAAACCTAAGGAAGCAGGGTAGATGGAACGAGGCGAGGGAGGAAATAACCCTGGCAAACGGAACAAGGCAAAAGGTAATGGGGAGTTTCACCACGCTCGTCCAGTTCGGGAGCAAGCGATTCAAGCTAAGTTTCTTGATCCTGGACCAAGTGACAGGAGGAATGCTGCTGGGGATGGACTTCTTGGCAAAAGTAGGAACTATAATACGATGCGACCACCAGGAAATAACCATCAGAGAGCCTCAGGAGGAACAAAAACGGAAACAGCGGGAGGAAGCAGGAATAAAAACGGAGCCATCCGAGGAGGAGATCCGGACATTCCTGGAAGAACAAATGATGGTGTTTGAAAGGATGAAGGGATGCAGTACGATCGCAACGCACACAATATACATGAAGGACGAAAAACCAGTGAAACAACGCTATTACCCGCGCAACCCAAAACAGCAAGCCATTATAAACGAACAGGTGGATGAACTATTGGACCAGGGGCTGATAGAACCCTCACGAAGCTCATACAGCGCGCCGGTAGTCTTGGTACGGAAGAAAAACAACGAATGGAGAATGTGTGTGGACTACAGGTTACTAAACGAGAAAACGGAGAAAGACGCATACCCGGTACCAAGGATGGATTTCATATTGAACCAACTCCGGGAGGCCAAGTTCATTAGCACAATCGACCTGAAGGCAGGGTATTGGCAAATACCAATGGACGAGGATAGTAAGCAGTACACTGCATTTACGGTACCAGGACAAGGGCTGTTCCAATGGAAGGTGATGCCATTTGGTCTCACCACGGCACCGGCAACGTTCCAAAGGGCCTTGGATACCATCATAGGGCCAAAAATGGAGCCGTTTGCATTCGCATATCTGGATGACATCGTGGTAATTGGAAGGAATAAGCGGGAGCACCTGGAGAAGCTACAGGAGGTGTTTAGGAGGCTCCAAGAAGCGAACCTAAAAATCAACGCAGGAAAATGCCCTTTCTTTCAAAAAGAGCTAAGGTATCTGGGACATATCGTGACCGATCAAGGAATACAGACAGACCCAGATAAAGTGGCAGCCATAAGGGAACTACCAACGCCAGGCACAACCAAGGAAGTCCACAGCTTTTTGGGAATGGCGTCATGGTACAGGAAATTTACACCGGGGTTCTCGGAACAGGCAGACCCGCTCCAAGAGCTAATACAGAAAGGGAGAAAGTTCGACTGGCAACCTCGATATCAGGCAGCATTTGATCAAATAAAGACCAGTTTAACACGGGCACCGGTGTTAGCATGTCCCGATTTCACTAGGCAGTTCGTGTTACAAACGGACGCCAGTGACTTCGGGATAGGGGCAGTGCTGACGCAGGAGAACCCAGAGGGGGAACGA
This sequence comes from Drosophila eugracilis, assembly GCF_018153835.1. Lineage (NCBI taxonomy): Eukaryota > Metazoa > Arthropoda > Insecta > Diptera > Drosophilidae > Drosophila > Drosophila eugracilis. Next base: position 53,255 of record NW_024572288.1, read on the forward strand.
GTGATAGCATATGCGAGCAGGAGGTTAAACCAAGCGGAGCGGAACTACAGTGCCACGGAAAAAGAATGTCTCGCTATATATTGGAGTATCCACAAATACAGGATGTACTTGGAAGGGTACAGGTTCGTAGTAATAACCGACCATCAAGCCCTCAGATGGCTGAATTCAATCGAAAGTCCTTCGGGCAGAGTGGCAAGGTGGGCATTAGGCTGCAAACGTTTCAATTCGAAGTAAGATACCGCAAGGGGAAACTGAACGCCGTAGCAGACGCATTATCTCGCGGGCCACCAGTCGAGGTAAAAATGGCAAGAACAGGACAGGGCTGGCTAGAAAAGAAATACAAGGAATGCCAGGAGAACCCGGGAGACGAGGAATATAGGATCGAGGGCGGAAGATTGTACAAACAGGGCTCCAAGAAGGGAGACCTTAACCCCTGGAAGCTGTGCGTCGCGGGAGAAGAGGTACAGGCGGTATTACGAGAGAACCACTGCCAGGAGGCGGCAGGCCACCTAGGGATATTCAAGACACTCAGAAGGACATCGTAACCTTTGTGAAGACATGCGAAACCTGTCAGCAGTACAAGACGTCGCAACAACACCCAGCGGGACAGATGCTGACAAAGATCGCCAAGGCTCCATGGGAAACCCTTTGTGTGGGCCCACTACCAAGGACACGACACGGGAATACTATTTTGGTAGTGATCGTGGATAAATTTTCGAAGTGGGTAGAAATAACGGCGGTGCGGCAAGCAATGGCGGACACGTTCCTGAAGGTATTCCGGGAAAAGGTCATAGCGAGGATTGGAGCCCCTAAGATCCTGATATCTGACAACGGAGTGCAATTCACCGGCAGGAAGACCAAGGCGGCTATGGAACACTGGGGGAATAAAACAGCAATTCACCGCGCCGTACACACCGCAGCAAAACCCGACCGAGCGCACGAACCGCACAGTGAAAACCATGATAGCGGAATTGACAGGAGGGGAACAAACCAGATGGGACGAAAATCTACCGGAGTTGATGCTCGCGTATAACAGCAGCACCTCGGAGTCAACGGGGCATAGCCCGGCACAATTACTCTATGGAAAAGAGCTGCGGTTGCCCGGAGCACTGTTCGACAAAGTTACGAAAGGCTCCGGTCTGGTATTGGAATCGGTTCCCGAAAGATGGGAACGACTGAAGAATACCAGGTCGGAAGCTTACAGGAATATGGAAGACGTCGCCGAAAACCAGAATCGACACTATGCCCTACGGAAAAGGGTATGGAAGCCCAAGATAGGGCAATTAGTGTGGTGCAGAACACACTTCCTATCTAGTGCGATAGACAAGTTTAACGCAAAGTTAGCGCCAAAATACGACGGGCCATGGGAGGTACGGGGTTTTCCGTCACCGGTAATAGCAGAGTTAAGGAAGCAGGGGGGCACAATTAAAAAACGGGCATACGTGGGGGATTTAAAAGAATATCAAAGTAACACTAACCCGGTCAAGTCGAATACCAATAACCGTAATAACCAAACTTCCGCTCTCATCATTGCAGGAAACATGGACAAATTCCAAAAGTCAAAAGAGCGGTTCCGGGAACATAGTGCCCAACTGCAACGGGCCGCCAAGAGTACCAAAATAATACCGGCACTGGCCGCCGGACCAGAGATAAGGATCCGGACGGCACCCACACGACCAGGGGTCCGGCGCAAGGCGGCCGAGGGAAGTCCGGCAGGGGAAGAGCACCGGAGCCGGGGCACGACCGATGACGAGGCGCAGTCAGGAAGGGTCGATAGGGCGGCAGGCCCCGACGATCACACCAACGAGACACGAGACAACTCCCCGGACCGAGACGTACTACAGTGTTGCGTCTCGGAAGGTTCGGGGGGGGGGAGACCACCGGGCCACTCCAGGAAAAGAAACAATGGTAAATAACTGGGGGTGGACGGTCCCAGCAGGGGTCGTCCTCCGGCCAGCGACGGTGGAACAAATACTGGAAAGATGGAGGAGAAAGCCCAGGGGCAAACAGCAGAGCCTGTTGGTGCCGGAAGGGGCGCGGACGTGGAATGTGCTCTTCGGCAGAGGCCGAAGAGTCACTATCCAACAGGCGAACCGGAGGCAGCCAGAGGAGGCCCGTCGACCGGTCACCAAAGGAGGGCAGCGGCGTGGGGACGATATAAGGGGCGTCGAGTGGCAGATCCAGGCGGGTGTCCACCTGCTCCCGACCACCCAGGCCCACATCCGGGAGAGTTGGGCCGGGTTGCGGTTTGGACAGCACCGCAGCGTCCTGGTGCCCAATAGGGATGTCACACTCCAGGTCATCTTCGGGCGAGGCCGCCGTATCATGAACGGGGGGGTAGTATGACGCCCGGGGCGCATAAAAAAGAGAATAATATATAAGAATTAGGAATAGCCATAGAGTCAAATAATGAAGTATTTAGGATAATTTGTTCATAGTTGTAAGGAGAAAAAAGACACTGAAATAGTCGCTGTTGATTTATTAAATAAATAAGATTTGAATTTGAATGCGCGGGCGCGCCTTAGTGAACCACGATCGGTCACACCACCGGGCCGAACGGTCACACTACAGAAAGGGATTTTCGGGAACGGGCACACTGGCGGCAACCACGGGGTATATAAGGAGGACCAGTTTCTGGGAAGAGTCACTTGTGCGGTGGATCTCACCCAGGTAAGATCCGCCCTCTCCCGCAGTTGGGCACCCTCACCAGCACTAGTCACTTTTTGAGTCAGATTTAGCCTCAGGCTAAATCTAATAAATTCGACCTCGGTCATACCGAGGGAGCACTGCCATCGGCCATTCGCCGATGCTTGCCGCAGCAGATCCACGGGATCACTGCCAGGCACAGCCTTACCCGGCTTTGCGTCTCTTACGCGACGGACCTTCAGGGCCCCGCGTCATCTCTCGCAAGAGTCCCACAGGGATTTTGCGTCTCTTACGCTTCGGACCTTCAGGGCCTCGCGTCATCTCTCGTAAGAGTCCCACAGGGACTTTGCAGTTCTTACGCGACGGACCCCAAGGGCCTCGCATCATCTCTAGCAACAGCCCTACCGGGGCTTTGCATCGCTCACACGTCGGACCCAAAGGGCCTCGTGTCACCTCTCACCCGAGACCCACTGGGTTTCTAGTCGTTTTTGTATCATACCGACTCCATAATCTTTTCCCCATCACATTCACACTCGCTCGCGTAATCGGCCCTCGGACCGTCACCCATTCTCTCGTTTCCATTTTGTCTCTTCTTTCTTTAGCTAGCGGATCGCCCAGACGGTCTGGCCTTGTTCCCACACGGCCTCCCCCTCGGCACCCTACGGAGCATAGGACACCCGGCTACCCTCCTTCGGAAGCTCTCCCTCCTGGCCCCGCAGACCGCCCGGCGACGACCAGCCGAACCTTGTGAAATAACTCTGTAACCCTAGAAATGAAATAAACAACTGAGATATAATCTAACCTAACCGAACCAGCTGCGTCCTTACTCTGGGTGGAACCTTCCTTTCTAGCAACCACGGCTGACATCAAACTAAATGTTGGAACGAACTGCTGGTATCCGGTGAACCGTCCCAGGCACCCCGAAGCAGGACCATTACAATGTTTTTTATGTATACTAGCTAAAAGTAAATAAAAAAATAAAAAAAATAAGATGGCACGCCTCAAATTCGCTAGGGAACTTGAAACTTGTCTGATTTCGTTCTGAAACGGCTTTATATGTACTTGTGGACGAATCCAAATTAAATATTTATGCATTTGGGTCCCATGGGAGGAACTATGTTTGGCGGCGTCCCAATACAGAGCTACACTAGTCGGCATAAATATTTTGACGAACCCTACTTTTCACTATCAGACTTTGCGTTCCTTAATACCGCTAAGTAAAGGTGCCAAAATGAGGCGCAAAACAAACAATCTATTTTTAACTATGTGCATGCCAAATTCTATGGCGTTTACCTATTGCATTCCCTTTCTGCTGATAAGAATGCATGCAGACAACGGCTTTTTGCGTGGCACAAGTATTTTGACAGCATCTTTATGGAAATATTTTTAAACTTTTAAACACGCGAGAATCAATGAACTTCAGTAAGTAACTTTGAGCTATATTAACGGTTTCATTAAAATAGAAAGTTGCTAAAAATTATTAAACATCATGGGTGAACCCGCTAAGCTAAGTTTGGTCACCAGATCTTCAATGGTAGCAAAGTTTAACGCTGGAATAGCAGTCAAAGTATAATGTGTCGCGTCAAACTGTGCACTACCAAAACAAAAAGTTTAAAAGCGTAATGAAATGCGTAATTTAAGAAGATTAGGTGCTAAGCGCAAAACAGATTTCAGCGAAGACCGAGTTCTTTTACGGGAATTTAAAAAAATCTTTTACTAAAGCCCCAATCCGCAGCAGATCAATTTAATTTGTCAGCTAAGACACCAATTAGTGAGCGCACAGTCCGTAGACGATTAAAAGCACAGCAAACAAGCTCAAAAGACTGTCATTTGCAAAGGAATATGTCAAAAAAATACAATTTTTGTAAGATTACTAAGGGCACAAAGGCAAAAAAGGCAGCCCGTTTGCCAAAAAGTGAGCCATGGTGGAGGCTCTGTGATGTTCTGTGTAGCGAATAATGGACTGGGTGACTTCGTTCCTGTCACTGGATGAACCAAGACCAATATTTACGGGTTTTAAAGGATAATGCATTTACTTCTGGAGACAGGCTTATTGGACAATCGTTTATTCTGCAGCAGGATAATGCTCCATGCCTCAAAGCCAAGATGTTTACAAAATTTTTGAAGGATGTTGGTGTTACCACTTTGGACTGGCCACCTCAATATCCAGATTTAAATATAATTGCAAACATCTGGTCTTTTTTGAAACGTTAAAGAACATATCGTTAAATAAAACCAGAAAGGAGACAATTTCTGAGTTCACTTCCCTTTGGGAAGAGATATCTCCAGAGATCATCAAAAATTTAAGCGATTCAGTACCGGAACGCCAGAAAAAAGCGGGTTCGATGCTACGTCGTGGGCCGTGGAGAGGCCGCGTGAGGACAGGACCCGGCCGTCTTGGTGATCCGCTAGCTAAGAAAGGGAAAGAAAAATAGAAATGATGGAGCGTGTGGTGGCCCGGGGCCAGTCACGCGAGAGAGTGTGAATGTAAAAGAACGAAGAGAAAAGAACCCTGGGGTTCGGTATGAGAAAGAGTGAATAGAAACCCAGTGGGTCTCTGGTAAGATGATGATGCGAGGCCCTTGGGGTCCGACGCGTAAGAGATGCAAAGCCCCTGTGGGTCTCTTGCAAGAGATAACGCGAGGCCCTTGGGTCCGACGCGTGAGAAATGCTAAGCCTGGTGAGGCTGTTGCGAGAGTGCCGGCAGTGATTCAGTGGATCTGATGCGGGCAAGCATCGGCGAGTGGCCGATGGCAGTGCTCCTTCGGTACGACCGAGGTCGAATGTATTAGATTTAGCCTTCGGCTAAATCCGACCAAAAAGTGAATAATGCTGGTGAGGGTGCCGAACTGGGGGAGAGGGCTGATCTGACCTGGGTGAGATCCACCGCAAAAGTGACTCTTCCCAGAAACCGTTCCTCCTTATATACCCCGTGGCTGCCGTCAATGTGCCCGTTCCCAAAAATCCCTTTATGTGGTGTGCCCGTTCGGCCCGGCTGTGTGACCGATCGTGGTTTACTAAGGCGCGCCCGCGCATTCAAATTCAAATCTTATTTATTACTTCTCAACAAATCAACTTAACAAACGAATACTTCAGTGTTTTTTTCTACTTCCTATATACTCCATGATTGTCCTTAAGGCTTTTCTTACTTCCTAATATTATTCCCTATTTCAACTTTTATGCGCCCCGGGCGTCATAATTCATTATTTTTAAGTTTGTATTAGCACTAAGTAAAACAAAAGAAAAATTCTTTAAGTTATATTAAAACATTGCAAAGTTACTTTAAAATTTGAACCATTTGTTTTTGTCAAAATAATTATGCCGACTAGTGTAGTTATTCAAACTAAAGAGGATTATATATATTAATAATCCAAATTATATTTTAAGGACTTCTCATAATTTATTTTTTGTTACATTATTTAAAACCACTCGTCAAAATACTTATGCCAAAGGCATATTCATGAAATCATGGATGCCAATATTTAACTATTTTGAAAGAAAATTTGGTGCAAAGTGCAGAAATTTTTAAACCAGGGGTGCTCAAAATCGTCTTAAGTCAGAGCATATACTACCCCAAATACAAGAAAGCGTGCACATATTTTGTGATGTTTTTGTGTTGTTTTGCAGCTGTGCACTAAGCGAAATAAACATCATCACTCATTTTAGTGACCCGCCAAATGCGAAATATTCTCTAAATTGCACACAGATGGTATAAGGAATGCAAATGTTCGAAGATGTTCCAGAAAGAAACAATAACAAAATATATTGCGTTTGTTGCCGGAAAGAGGAAAATAAAAATTGTTAGTGTAATACCGCTCAAAGCTTATGGGCGACCAAGCCACTGTGCTCCGACCATTTACCAAAACAAATGAGTATTTAGAACATAGCCGTTGAGCATCCGTGAAAATTTTGTGATTCACAATTTGTGAAATACCACAAATCTTATGTGAACTTAATTTAAAAAATAAATTGTTTAAACAGTTTATAAAGATTATACATAGTGATGGATAGGTAAGTAAGCCAATGTCTTTTGAAACAACAAAGTATATATATATATATATATATATTATAGATACATTACAAGAAAGACAGCTTCTGGTGCAACTAAAGCTAATGCTTTGGAAGTGACAGTAGATAATAAGCCAAAGTGAGTCTTATTAAAACTTTACACACATATGTAAATATGTATAAGTTTTCTAACATAGGTAAAGTGCAGGCGAACAAAAGCATCACAAATGACAGAGCAGCTGGCGGAATAATCATTCAAAAACATTACTAGTTTGCTAAAATTTCAAATTAGTTTCCTTAGTGTTGACGAAACTACTGATGTTTCGGTGGCAAGGCTCTTTCAAAGCGTAACGAAAACAATTACTGACAAGATTCGTAGGTTGATAGAGCTTAACAAATGTGGCGCTGAGTCAATCTATCAATCTATTAAACAATTTTTTACATCAAACGAGATCTCAACAAAGAATTGAATTGGACTCGCAACCGACGGAGCAAATACTATGGCGGGAAGGCTATCCAGATTAAAAACAAAACTGAATAAGGACACCAACTTATTTTATATGAAGTGTACTTGACACTCACTACATTTGTGCGCAAGCTACTCTCGCAAAAAATTGCCAACAGACATTGAAAAACTGTGCAGGAACATTAATTCCTATATCGCGTGGAGCCCTAAGAGAGTGCTAAGATCTTAGGATTAATAATGACAAGGTAGCTTTCTCTTGAGAAAGTTATTTGTAGAATTGTAGAGCAGTGGAAGGCACTACAGCTTTATTTTCTATCCCAATATTTGGAAGTCAATACCATAAAGCCCAAGGAGTTAGTCAATATTATGTAAGAACCGGAAATAACGGTTGTTTTTAACGTACGCTCTAAAAATTATTAATGAACTTTACACTTAATTTCAATCCGAATCTGTCTGACTTCCATACCTATACAATAGACTTGAAGTTTCTGTTAAGTTAATGTTATGTAACTTCTGTAAAACTCCTTATATTAAAAGCAAAAATTTAAAAGATATCGTCCTTAAAGCTAAAAATCACTTTTTACCAGTAGCAAATATTTGTATGGGTACAAAAGCGCATCGCATATTTTTAGCCAAAATCTTAGTGAATTTTAAAATTAATGAAAATATTCGTCAATTTTACATTGAGCCGATTTTACAAATAAAAATGAGATTTGACCTTAACACTTTTAGAGGCAATAACTCCAGCCAAATTTCTATGCGAAGAAGAATGTTCCATAGTACCTCTTATGAAAACCTTTGAAAATTTATGCAATTGTGATCCTGATGATATAAGATCCCAAAGGAACCAACTCCGTCATTCTCTAAACAGGAAAAAGAAAAAGATATTTGTAAGTTTTGGACTGACATTGACAGTAAAAAAAAATATTGACAAACCGCTGTTAAGGAGCTAAATAGAATTCATAAATTACTTGATGTCGTTGCCACACAGCACTGCTGCTGCAGGGTGAAAGTTTTTTGAAGTTTCCTTAATGAAAACTAAATTATGAAATAAATTTGAATTTAAAACACTAAATAACATAATATATTGCAAGGAATTGATTGATTGTAGGTACCTTCTCTATGTTTGGTCCCCAAAAGACGGTTTATTTTTAAAAATGAAGATAGTTTAAAATTTGATTTGTTATTTTTAAGTGAAAGTTCTGTTTATGTATTCTTTATGTTTAAAAAGTATAATTGATTAAATAAAAGTTCTGTTGTTGTCTTTTTTTATATACTATAATACCATACTAACATTTGAAGACAAAATCAAAATATTAAATAATAAGAGGTAATTAAAAAAAGTTAACAAAATGTAGTATTAAAAAACTACCGAAACAAAATTGTGGTACATTTTTGCTAAAATTGATACATTTTTTTTTAAAATTTTGGTATAAACAATTTTTTGGAATCGCAATCATGCGCTTTAAACACCTAAGCCAGCACAACCAACCACAACTCATGAGACAACCAGAATAATCGAAACTCCGTGGCTAACGATCAAGTGTGACCAGATACTAGAAAATATAAAAAAGCAATACTAGTATTTTACCGTTATTCTAATATATAAATTTAATATTGCCGAGTTTAAGTTGCCGAGCTTATGAGCACATCTAGCTGTTTGTCTAATAAGAACGAAATTATTTCTTCTTGTTCTTCAGATGCCTGCCCAGCTCTTGGATATGTGTACAGTCAGCATTTGGACCTTCTTCGTCTATACGATAAGGCCATTAGTTACTCTGGGAAAATCCTGCACATTAATTTCTGCAAGATTATTATTTCAAAATTAGGATACACAAAACATGTATCTCATATAGTTGGCCTAGGATATTAATTGGGAGATGCTTAGAGGTGCTACCCGCACATAAAAAATTTGTCTGGTAGCTGTCTCTGCTGTCGTCATTACTGGTTGCTGTACTCGCTCCTCACTAACGAATTTAAAGTAGATTTGTTTAGTATTAATATAAGATAAGTCTTCTTAAAACTTATTTGTTTTAAGACTTACAATTCCATATGATGCGATGCGTGCGGGTGACAATCGATAGCTTGAAACAGGTTGAAAATACTGCAGATCATGGGGGGAGGCGCTTCGGTGGATTATAACAGCATCCTGCCACGCCCATTCTAACGCCCATAAACCGCGGAAAACTGTGGGGTGACATATTTTTGTCAATATCTATCGATTTACCAAAGATTTTGCAAATCGGAAACTTATTTCGCCATTTATGCAGAAATTTATTTTATAAGGCCCTATATGGGCTGTGACGTCACTATTAGTTACTTAAAACACACACACGCTCATTTTAAGCATAAGGACTATACCTTTATCATTATCCTGTCTGCTGCCAATAAATGCCGAAAAATTTTACAAAAATACCCGAGAGCCGAAGCTCAAGAAAAATTATTGCTCTGCTCTAATCTTTCTCTTAATATTCGGCTACGGCTACGCATAGCACAAAGTGTAATTTTTTTCTATTGCTATAGCTAAGCTCTCAATTTTTCAAAGCTCGGAACAAAGCAGAGCAGATCCGTTTTCGTTTTTCTGCAACGCTCTGCTCCCGCTCGCGTCAAAGTGCGAACGTTAGTAATGGCAGAGCAAGCCGACGACGACGTATACGTAGTTGTTTTTGTAATTGCAGAAACGGTAGTTACCAGTGGCACCGTGGAAGAGATTTCCAAAGCTATGTCAGTGCGTTGATTTTGGAGAGGGAGGAAGGGCATTGTGAGCTCCAAGACTCAATAACGGCAACGCTGATTGGGGTTAGGAGTCGGGGCGTCAGAGAGCGGAGGTCTTCGGTTGCGGTCAAAGACTTTGCACTACTTTTTGGTTCCAGGGGGATATACAAAAAATACGCGTTGTTTCGGGCAACAGAGAGTCGGCGTTGCTGTTGTTGTCTTTCGCGGCTTTGAGTCGTTGGTTTACCGGGAGGACTATTCAGTTTCGTTTTGTTTTTATCTGATTTGGATGTTCGTTTGCAGGGGATAAATACCCTTGCTATTTGGCATTGCTGCCAGCGGCCTTTCGCTTTTATTATACCTGTTACTCGTAGAGTAAAAGGGTATACTAGAAAAGTTGAAAAGTATGTAGCAGATAGAAGGAAGCGTATCCCACCCTATAAAGTATATGTCGTAAATGTAGCATTCTGGTAATTTGGGAATTCGGGGAATTTCCTGCTTCTGCTTTACTCGTTGATATTGAGCGAATGCACGGCAGCAGAGGCAGAGACGCTCTGCTGCTGAGTGAGGTTCGATGGTAAGATACCAAGAGTCTTGAGTAAGACAGACGCTCGACTTGAGTGAGTTTATGACGTGAGCGCGTATGCAAGAGGCAGTTGAGTTTGGGTATTCGAACCAAACGGAACTCGCTGTGCAGCTGCGAAAATCAATAAAAGCATCAAGATGGAAAACATACTCTTGCCGCCGACATCAGAAGTGGGATCTGCTTTGCCTACTGCTCATGCCACCGATCCGTATTTGTCAGCGTTGGAGCTACAAAACCGCAACCTACTGGAAATCATCAAAAACATGCAGACACCAAGGGCACCGCCAGCCGATGGAAAAGCGTCATATGTGACTCTTCCAAAATTCAATCTTGACATCGCTGGAGCGCTTTGCGGATAACGTGCTTAAGGGTAGCAACCTGGTGATCGCCCTAAGCAAGGAACTAGAAGGCTGCGCATCACAGTGGCTTTCCCAAATTTGCTTTGCCGGCATCACTTGGGCGCAGTTCAATGAGCTGTTTATACAACGCTTTGTTGGAATTGAGACTTCGGCCGCCATGCTATTAAATGTTCTGAATGGTCGACCAAAGCCGGAGGAGGGCTTCGCCGAATACGGCAGCTGTATTGTGACGCTACTTATGTCAAAATGGAAAACCAAGGATTTGGAAGAAATAGCGGTATCCGTGACTCTGGCTCACATGGCGCAAATAGACAACAAGTTGACGCGCTGGGTTTTTACAAACAACTGAAAACTCGCAATAAGCTACAACAACAGTTCAACAGGCTCGGAGTGCAAGAAGTTCAAGTTTCCGACACCGATGAAATGCAATTATTGTGGAAAGGCTGGCCATAAATACGCCGAATGTCGTGCAGAGCAAAGGCAAAATCCACAGCGGCAGCAACATGACTGGACCGAAGGATCGCTCAAGTGTTAAGTGCTTTAAGTGTGACGAAATAGGACATTTTCCATCTGCTTGTCCAAAAGGCCGAACGTATGAGAAGCGGGTAGATATCTGCACAGTAGCTCCGCCGTCTGGAATAATAAGGGCATCCGGTGAGTCTATTCCATTTTGCTTTGATTCGGGTGCTGAGTGCTCTTTAGTGAAGGAAAGCGCCGTGGATAAATTTAAGGGAAAAAGAATAATTAACATTGTAAAACTTAACGGTATAAGTAATGATGCCATTTGTAGTACTCATCAAGTATTGTGTAATATAAATACTGAACAGTACTGCTTTAATATTTTGTTACACGTAATTATGGATAAGTATCTGAAATACGATGTGTTGGTTGGTCGTGAAATCCTTAGCCAGGACTTTGGAGTAACAATAGACGCCGACAAATTCCAAATTTATAAAATAAAAAGGGTAGATGTTTTGACTGTAACTGATTACAGAGATATTATAAATGCTGATATTGATTTAGTCGAATCCGATAAAATGGCCTTAACAAATATCCTAAAATGTTTGGTTTATCAGCGGTATTCCAAAAACTCGAGTCTCGACAGGGCAGTTAGAAATTAATTTAATAGATCCACTAAAGACAGTGCAACGACGTCCTTACAGGCTAAGCGATAAAGTTGCTCACCTTTCGCCAGCCCTATGACGTTGGTAAAGAAGAAAAACGTCACTGATCGTCTTTGTGTGGACTATAGGATATTAAATGAGAATACCGTTGCTGATAGGTATCCGTTGCCTCTTATCGCAGACCAGATTGCCAGGCTTCGCGGTGTCAAATATTTTTCGTGTTTAGATATGGCCAGTGGTTTCTATCAAATTCCAGTACATGAAAATTCAATAGAGCGAACCGCGTTTGTAATGCCAGAAGGCCAGTATGAATTTTTGACCATGCCTTTTGGCTTGAAAAATGCACCTTCTGTGTTCCAGAGGGCCATAATAAGAGCATTAGGAACTCTAGCACACACATATGCTATCGTTTATATTGATGATGTGTTGGTTATAGCCGAAACCAAAGAAGAGGCGTTGGAACGGTTGCATACTGTACTCGAAACATTAAGTAATGCCGGATTTTCGTTTAATGTAACTAAGTGCTCCTTCAAAATAAGCAACGGGGAAATTAGGCCAAAAGCACGTAAGATAAAAGCATTGCTTGATTTACCGCCTCCACAATCTGTGTCGCAGTTACGACAATTTATTGGATTGGCTTCATATTTCAGACAGTTCGTTCCAAAATTTTCGGAGACGCTTAAGCCTTTGTATCACCTAACGTCAAAGAAAATTGCAACTTTCACTTGGCAACAAGACCACGAGCAAATACGAGCTAAAATCATATGTGTGTTGACACAGGCACACGTTTTGATCATATTCGACCCGCAATACGCAATTGAGTTGCACACTGACGCCAGTTCAATTGGCTATGGAGCTATACTATTGCACAAAATTGATAACAAACCCCATGCCGTTGAGTATTTTAGTAAATGCACGTCTCCTGCCGAGTCAAAATATCATTCTTATGAATTAGAAACGCTAGCGGTAGTTAACGGTATCCGACATTTCCGCCATTACTTGCAGGGACGTAAATTGGTCGTATATAAAGACTGCAATTCTTTGAAGGCTAGTCGCACAAAACTAGACTTAACGCCGAGGGTACATAGGTGGTGGGCATTTTTGCAATCGTTTGACTTTGACTTAGAGTACAGAAAGGGTGAACGAATGGCGCACGTAGATTGTCTATCTCGGAATCCAGTGCCTGAGAAAAATAATGATCAAAATAAAATACCTGAGGAAAATAGTGTTCAGAATAAAATACCTGAGAAACGAATAAATTTGACTGAGGTAACCGACAACTGGTTAATTTCGGAGCAACAGCGTGATAGTGAGATTTTAGATATATCAACTAAATTAAGAAATAATGAATTACCAGATAATTTAGATAAAACCTATGAATTACGAAAATGTATTTTGCATAGGAAAATACAGCGAAATGGTAAAACTAAATGTCTACCGGTAATTCCAAGGTCATTTAGATGGGCAATTATCAATCATGTCCACGAATCAATAATGCATTTGGGATGGGAAAAGACATTAGATAAGGTTTATAGCTATTATTGGTTCGTAGAGAACTGTATCACTTGTAAACTATCGAAGCCACCCGTAGGTAAAGTGCAGGCAGAGTTACATTTTATTCCCAAAATAGATATACCGTGGCACACGGTACATATTGGCATAACAGGAAAATTGAGTGGTAAAAATGACTTAAAAGAATACGTTATTGTCTTAATAGACGCATTTACAAGATTTGTTTATTTTTACCACACTTTGAAAATAGATACGGAAAGTTGTGTTAAGGCCGTAAGATCACTTGTTTCCTTATTTGGCTTGCCTACCCGAATTATAGCGGATCAAGGTCGTTGTTTTGCAAGTTCAGATTTTCGTGAGTTTTGTTCCTCTCAAAAAATTAATTTGCATTTAATTGACACCGGTGCGAGTAGGGCCAATGGTCAGGTCGAGCGAGTAATGAGTACACTCAAAAGTATGTTGACGGCTGTGGAAACCGGTCAGAGATCGTGGCAGGATGCGTTGGCCGAGGTGCAATTGACAATGAATTGTACGGCGAATAGAGTAACTAAGTTTAGCCCATTAGAATTGTTAATTGGTAAGGAAGCTAGACCTTTTGGCTTACTACCAATAGATGAAAAAGTTGATGACAAAATAGACAGAGAAAATCTAAGAAAACAAGCCAAACAAAATATGGAAGACGGCGCACGATATGATAACCGCAGGCTTGATAGTAATTAGGCGAAAATTATTAAACATAGTTTAGGCGATCACGTATTGATTAAGAATGAGGAGCGTCATCAAACTAAGCTTGACCCTAAATTTAAAGGGCCGTTTGAGATTGTCAAAATACTAGATGGAGATAGATATCTGTTAAAGTCCTTAACAAGTAAGCGAACTTACAAATACTCCCATGAATTCTTAAGAGCTTTGCCGAATAATGAGCTAATACGCGAAGATAGAGACGGCACGATGGAAGATGCGTCTGAAAATCAAGAAAGAGAATCAAAAAAAAAAAAAAGTTTTAAAAGAACTACACAAATGTTAAAAAGTGTTAAAGGAACTACACTAATGTTATATTGTAAGATGTGTTACAGGAATTACACAATTGTTAAAATGTGTCAAAGGAAATGCACAAATGTTTTATTTTACAATAGATAATAATGTTATTAAAGAATAACTAAAAGAATTAAAAAGATTATGTTTAATTGAAGAAATGTAATGAATACAGAAGATTTGATATTTATATAAGTGATTTTTATTTTGAAAGCTTTTGTCCAATACATGAAATAAAAATATCTGTTTAAAAATAAAGAAAAGTTTAAAGTGAAATTGAGTCTCGTGATATTGAAAGCTAAACACACGAGGACGTGTGATAGGTCAGGAAGACCGTGTCGCAGTGTGATACCCAGTAAATGTAGCATTCTGGTAATTTGGGAAATTGGGGAATTCCCTGCTTCTGCTTTACTCATTGATATTGAGCGAATGCACGGCAGCAGAGGCAGAGACGCTCTGCTGCTGAGTGAGGTTCGATAGTAAGATACCAAGAGTCTTGAGTAAGACAGAGATGGCTGTATACGCTCGACTTGAGTAAGTTTATGACGTGAGCGCGTATGCAAGAGTCAGTTGAGCTTGGGTATTCGAACCAAACGGAACTCGCTGTGTAGCTGCGAAAATCAATAAAAGCATCAAGATGGAAAACATACCCTTTCCGCCGACATATATATATTCTTGATCACGATCAATAGCGAAGTCGATTGAGCCATGTCCGAAAAGCTTTAAAGAGCAGAAATTATTAAATGATAACAATACTATTCTAACTGCTATATATAAATGGCGATGCTATGGCAGCAGTGGTCCATCGACTTATCGTCAAAAGTTCGATGATAGTTAAATGAGTATGGTCGATCAGCACCTATTTTAAATCTGTCTTGTCTTAAAAGTCCTTTATCAATTCGACATTGTCGGCCCATCAAGCAAATTTGCTAATTTGAAACTGAACATATAAATATCAAATATTAGCAATTAAACCAGTAATAACCGATTTTATAAAATTTTCCATAAATTTAACATGACCAAGTTTAATGGAAAAAAATTTAGAGTCCTTGCAAAAGCTTTCGTTCTCGCTCCCACGCATCGTCCTGAGCTGATTGCTCTCCGCTCCTCGCTCCCAGCTTCCAGCACTGGGACAAGCAGCAAACTTAACATGCCGCCCGCCAATGCTAGACCTAGCATGAGAAACCTTCGCTTGTCCGGTCCATCCTGGTTGTGGGGTAGAATCTAGTATGGGAAAGAAAACAGGAAGTGTGCCCAAGAAATAAATTATAATTGAGGTGTGTATGTGAGGGCGCTTATGACCGGATCGGCAGTGGACAGAGTTTCGACACCGCACGCTTCAACCGGCCTTGCTTGGTTTTAAGCGTGACAAATGGAACCAACGTATCCGTGGCTTAGCTCGACGATCGGCACATCCCCGATCGTGGGAAAAGGTTCTAAGTGCGATAGAAGATATCTCGGATACCCCGATCGCACTTATCTTTAAACATACTGTGACCGCTCGCAAGAGGTCAGATTACATGCCAAGTGCTTTCGGCACCGCGTTGTGTCAGGCTCGAGTGGGCGCTGCCAGGCCGCAGCAATTTGGTACAGATGCAGATTTTATTACCTAAACAACCGCAGCCTTTACATGTCTAATATAAACATAGTCGTGTTCGTCTGAACACCAATCAAGAAATGAGCCTGCGTGAGCACCTCTAGGTCGTCTGCGTCGGCTGTAAGAGGACAAAGCGGCCGCGAGTTTAGACATGCTTCTATGCTTATAAGCACCGTAGTCAACCTTGCTGCCTTGAGTTCTATAGTCAACTCCCGTTGAAATGAATGGACGACTAGGGGGGTTCCCTCGATGAAGCGGCAAGTCTCCCATGAACTGACCCGAAGCGGAGGGCTGAAATGATGGGAACTTGGGAGTATTTTCGGATGCCGGCGGTCATATGGCAAGTTAGAATGCCGTAGTCGCCCCCTCACTTGCAGGATGCCTTCCGACAAGATCGGCGACAAGCTCAAAAGCTTACTTCGCGCAGGTAGCCGTTTACTATCTCTTACTGCAGCCAAATCCATTGGGAATTATTCCCGCTGCACGATGCGCACTATAGCCCCTAAAGCAAAGTCAAGCTCTCCAAAGGCAGATGCGCCTCTTCCCCTTGCCGACAGCATTGTGCCTGAACCGCAACGCATAGGCCGTGACTCATACAGCCCGGCTGAAAGTAGAAAATCTGCCAACGATCGACGGAAGTGGGACTGCGTGTTGAACTCGTACTTTGGCCGCCTTTGCCTCTAGTGCGACACGTTGGTGTCGACCTGCTCGAACTCCTAGAAGGCCAGTCACTCGGACTGCGTGTAAGCCACTCAGGGTCTCGCCACCATAGGCCAAAGCCCTTCAATTCACCCGGAGACAGTCCTCTTGTCGCACAGTCCGCTGGATTCTCAGCTGTGCCCACATGCCTCCATTGCGATTGCGAAGAATGATCCAGAATGAACGCGACCTTGTTGTCCACGAACGTCTTCCACCTGGTGATGTCTCCGTACAACCAGAGTAAAAGGATTGTGGCATCCGTCCGAAATAAGCCATTTCACCAACTTGACGGCCAAAACTGCGCCACTCAGTTCCGTTCTAGGTATAGTTAGGGGCCTTGTGGGACTTGACTTCGAGGCCAACAGTGAGCTATAGCATGCTCCGTCCTCGTAGACGAGCCTAAGGTAGCCCGTGGCCGCATAAGATGTCGACGAACCGTCGCAGAACACGTGAAGTTGAGCTGACACTATACATCCAGGGGAATAATGAATTCATCGGTCTATGCTTATGTCGTCGATCCTCATCAACCCGTCCCGAAACGTTTGCCACCGTTCTACGAGGGCGTCCGGAACCTCGTCGTACCACTCCATTGCCGACTGAGTGCCATCCGCATGCTCTTTCTTTGCCATGGTTACCTCCTTTAAGATCAGATTTCCCACGATGATGACTGGTGCGATGAGACCCAGTGGATTAAACAGCGTAGCTATGCTCGATAGAATCATCCTTTTCGTGAACCTAGCTGGAATCTCAAAATCGATCTGAAATTTAAAACAGTCCTTATTCGGGAGCCAATGCATCCCTAACGCCTTGATAGGATCCGTAGTGTCCCAGTTTAAAGCAGTCCGGCTGCACTGATGCTCCGCAGGAATCGAGAGCAAGAGACTGGACTCGTTGCTAGACCATTTCCGCAACTCCAGGCACGCGGATTTTATCGCCCCCGATACTTGTGTCCGCTTATCCCTTGCCTCCTCCAACGTGACACCTCTTCCGCCTTGGGAAACGAACGGCGCTCGTCCTTCGCCAACTGCTGGATGAAAAGGTTAACGTTGACAACGCGAAAACGCTGATGGTCCCATCCGCCGCCCGCTATAAAATCCGCTGGTATTGGGCGTCTTCCGGATGAACATCTTTACAACAATACATCTTCTGGGTATCCGCTGTAATAACGAAACGATATTTCCGCCAATTCAGTATGGCGTGCTACATGTTGTTCTGAAGGGCAGGCCCAGTCCACAACACGTCGTTTAGAGATCTTCCGTTGCTAGTCCTTGCGGAGGCGTCAAAAACGATTCTTTGCTTAAGGGACTGCGGCTCCTTCTTAAAGACCGCATGATGCGGCAGCACGCAGGAAGCAACATGCCTACCCGTCGAAGTACGCATCAGCAAACTGCTTTCACTGCCCACCGACGGCGCTATCTGCTTGAGGGCAAGGTACTCCTCGATCTCCTCGCTATATTTGATCCACCGCTCCGGAGTGCTGGACAGACGCCGTTCCAACTGCAAGAACCTATTCAGCGCCATCTGATGCGATCTTTCCAGAAACATAGTTGGATCCATGTAAGTTTTGAAGGGCAACCGTACCACGTACCGGCCATCCGATAGCCGAATATGTGTCTTCTGAAAGAAGGCTTCGCACCAGAGGTCCCCCTCCGATGTTAAAGAACGGTCCGGAACGGCCTCCACCTCACAGAAACGCTTGAGCAATGCCTCGGTGTCCAAGAGCACCCGATGACACCGTACCGGAGTCGCTTCCCGCACTCCGTCCGCCAAACCAGATAGGATCCACCCAAGGTGAGTGTTCTGAGCTATAGGCTCGCCGGGCAGCCCGATCCTGGTGTTCGGCAACATGATTTGCGCCAACAGGTCCACACCCAAGATGAGGTCGATTCGCTGCTATCGTGAGAAGCTCGGATCCGCCAACAGGAGCCCTCGTATTCGGTTCCAACGCTGAGGCGTGAAGCTCCGACAAGGAAGACAGAAAGTAACCGAATTGAGGACATAGGCGTTATCAACGTCTACTAAAAAGTCAGGGTTAACATTACTACGGATTTCAAAATTGACTGTATATTTGCACCGACGACCGCCCCCAAGACCCATCCCAAAAATAGATATTCGGGTGCCAGATCGCTTCAGATGCAAGGACTGTATCACGTGCTCCGAGACATTGGTTGCCTCCGATCCTTGGTCGACCAGGGCGTTTATGACAGCGCGCAGTCCGTTGACCGGGTTACGCACAGTGATACGAGCAGTGGCGAGAAGGACATATCTCAAAGTCAGATCCGACGACGTTGCTGAATAGCATTCGTAAGATGCGCCGGGGTTCTGGTCTGTCGTTGGCTGCCTGCGCTGTTGAGATACGCTCTCCCTGTCTGCAGGTGCACTAGGAGTCGGCGCCACATGATGCGGCGGCACACCGCTCGGCGACTGGCTATGAGCCAAAGCAGGAAAATGCAACAATGTGTGATGACGCTGCCCACAAACTTAACAGCCTTTATTACTCGTGCAGCGCGAAAGGGCATGTGCCTTACTTAGACAATTGATGCAAAATTTAGCCCTGCTTACTATGTCCTTCCTCTGGTAGCAGTCTAGGGCCAAAAACGTTGAGCAACGACGCAGTGGGAACAGGCGCCGCTAGGGCGCCTAGCGTGCTCCTGTGCACTGTGCACTCGCACTCGTTTGGAAGGGTCTGAAGATCCTGGGCCAGCAGCGGAGTCGAACGACGAGCCTCGGTTCTCAATCGCATCCATTACAACCAGCCGATCGTTTAAAAATGACTCCAACTCTCTGTAGGATGGAACTGTGGAACAACTTCCCTGATGGTGCTCCCAAGCGTTGTGGGTCTCCTTTGGTAGCCTCGATGCTACGTAGTGTGCCAGCAAGTGCTGCGATGCCCCGTCCAAGGCTTGAACGCGGCGGAATGCAGCCAGACAAACATTGACCGTGCTTAACATCGACCGTATTAACTCTGTGTTGTCCTTCTGGAGCCTAGGCAACGCGTAGATGGCATTCATGTGGTGGGCGAAAACGAGGCGAGGATTGTTGTACCTCTTGATCATCAATCCCCAAGCCACCGAATAGTTCCCTTCCGTGACTCCATCTGAAGGATGTCATTATCGCGGTCCCTCGGCAGCGACTCCTTGAGGAAGTGCAACGTTGTTGTGGCGGGAGAGAGGGCAACTGTGTTTGCGGCAAATATGGAGTAGTTTATATTTTTCAATGGCTAGCACACACCCGAAATAGCTCCCCAGGAATCTATTTCACTTAATACATCAACAAATTAATATTTAACAATATTTAAATTTTTTTATTTGGAAAAAAGGATAGCGTCATCTGCGTATATTTAGAGTTGAATGTCCTTATGTCTACTTAAAATACAATTGAGTTTATCAAAAGCGATAATAAAAAGAACTACTAAAAGGGTTATAGAGACGCTAATATAGAGAAGTGATTTTTCGTGGAAAGAGCGTTAGACGCGAAGTGTTAAATACGCAACAAGGCGTCCATAGTGCTATGCTTTTGTTTAAATGCAACTTGGTTTTGCGAGATCAGGTTATTTCGAGTGATAACCCACATAAGTCGGCGGGAAATTATTATTTCCATTTTTTTCATAACCAGGAAAGGAGGGTGGTTGTGCGGTAACTGTTCATTTCGGCCGGAGGTTTAATTGCTTTGGGAATTGGCATGATAGTGGCTGATCTCCAACTACGTGGGTATTTTCCTGAGCTAAAAATGGCATTATATATTTCTAAAAGCCTGATTTTAAGAGAGAGTGGCATTTCTTTAAGCATTGGGTAGGATATCCGGTCATCCCCTGGGGTTTTACCCTTTGAATGCATGTTCGATTTAGGCTAATGTGAAGGTTTTTTTCTAACCATTTTGCAGGTGATGACAGAGCTGTCGGAAAATAGGACTGCGATAAGTAGGCTTCTTTTTGGTGTACGTATTCGGCTGAAAAGTTACTGTCAGTCAAATAGTTTGACCAAAGATGCCCGAGCTCTTCGGCGATATCCTGAGAACCTTTTACGACACCTGAACCGCACTTCTAAAATTGAAATGGCTGTGGTGGTACACCGGGCAGTCTCTTTATGTCGCGCCAAACTTTTTTCTAAAAAGTTAAAGAGGATATCCTGGAGGTAAAATTTTTAAGACAAGTTTGTTTGGCAACAAGTACAGATTTTTTAAAAACTGCATTGTCACTGGTGTCGGACATTCTGGCCTTGTGAACAGATGTTGGTTTTCATTTCGAAGCCTCTGAAGGCTGTAATTCCACCACAGAACTGCAGCCTTGCGCACAACCCGTTTGGTTAGTGGAATACTACAGTTGGCTGCGGACCTAATTCCTTAAGTTATTTGTGCAACTTGGTGGCTCAGACAACCGGACTTCCAATCCATAGCTGTTTGTTCGCACATAGATCTATACGCATTTCAATTGGCTAAATCTATTTTAAGTTTAGGTTGGGGAGGGGTAGGGGCAGTACTAAAATTATGGAAAAATCAATAGACATGGGAAAATGATACGGAGTGATCAAGGAAAGGTTAACGTGGGTAAGGGAATTTTGGGTGGATGGAGGTGTGGGTCCTACTTCAAAAGAGCCGTCCTCTACGATGCGAATTCTAAGCCAAAGACCGACATTGACAAAGCCTTATCTCAGATTGCTGCCTACAATATTCTAGAAAATTAAGCGTTTTTACAATAAACTCAGGTATTGGATCCTACATATAAGCTACCGAGCAAGACGCACTTACGAGATGTGCTAATGTTAAATTATTTCAACGAAACCTCTGCCCAGTTATAAGTAATACTTGAATATGTTTCGCATATAAAAATTACACGTGACTTGTGGTCAGCAAGTTTGTTTCGCGCAAACCAAAAACGTTATCAGCAAAATCTTGCACAAACAAATATCAACCACAAAGAGAAAATAAAAAACCCAACAACACCAAACACACGAAAACCTCTAATACGGGCTCAAGCCCTTCATTAGCTATCATGACGGACCCACCAGACATTTTCAAAATCTCATCAAAATCGTATCATTCCCAATTAGGCGACCCGAAATTTATAATAATTTAAAGAAAGGACAACGAGTCGTTTGAAAAAATATCACCATTTCACCGTGGACTTTGCCTGTGGAGGAGAAGTTGACGGATGCAAAAAAATAAGAGACGGAACATTGTTAATAAAAACTAAAAATGAATTGCAAGCCAGAAAGCTCCTTAAACTTACAAAAAACGCAGAAATGGAAGTGACAACAAGCGAACATAAAACATTGAACTTCTCTAAGGGAGTTATTTATTGTAACGACCTTAGATATATTGACGAAGACACTATCTTACAAGAACTAAAACCACAAAAAGTAAGCGAAGTTAAAAAAATAATGAAACGACAAAACCCCAACTCTGATAGCAGCAACACCACTCTAGTTGAAACCGGATTAATCATTATCACATTTGAAACACACAAACTCCCAGAAATATTGCGAATTGGATACGAAACAGTGCGTGTACGAGAGTATATCCCACTTCCCCTTCGATGCAGAAAATGCCTCCGCTTTGGTCACCCAGCACCAATATGCAAAAGCTCCGAAACCTGCACTAGTTGCTCAGAAACAAAACACACAAACGACAATGAAACATGCAAAAACGAAAAAAAAATGCCTAAACTGCACAAACAACCCAGAACTTGACCATCAGCACAGCCCAATCGACCGCAAATGCCCCACTTTCATAAAAAACCAAGAATTAACAGCTATTAAAACCACACAAAAATTTTATCACAAAACTGCCCAACGTATTTACTTCGAACGACACGGATTTCAATCGAGGAACACCTATGCCAAAACACTTGCAAACGCCACAACTCAGAGGACAACTAACCCTCAATCATCGAATGCTAATATAAATACAAACCCAAACACAACACAACCGCAACATAAAAAAAAACACATCAGGAACCAAAAACTTCTCCATTAAATACGACAGCTACCGGCTTAGTCACAACAACTCTACCATCAGGCCAAACTCTTCAACGCCATCACCACCACGATTACGACAAACTAGAAGACATGGTTATTGACTGCATCACACATACCAAAAAACCAACCACATCGTACTCGTCACAACTCACAGAAGACTCACTAAAAATAAAAATCTTCCATAAAGATAAGTCTTAAAACCTAACAACTAATCTTAAAGCATCTAAGACTAAGACCAAAGCGCTAAATAAAATCCAACTCACTAACAACAGCGACATCGAATCTATATAGAACCTTAAACTCAAACCGTTAACACTACCAATAAAGTTAAGTTACAAACTTTCATCTTCACTAAAATGTCATTAACAATAATTCAATGGAACATACACGGCTATAGAAACAACTACACAGAACTTCAAATGTTAATTAAATCCCAGAATCCACACATTTTAGCCCTTCAAGAAACCCACATATCAAACCTATCCTCACTCCCCTCCCCAATAAATTATACACTTCACACAACCACAACGGCTTTGGAGGCGCTGCCTTTCTCATCCACAACTCCATCTCCCAAAACCCCATGTCTCTGAACTCCGACTTCGATGCCGTCGGAGTTAACATCCACTCTAAATACAAATTCAACATAATTTCTACATACATCTCACCTTCAAAATCATTTAATACCAATAACCTCGAAAATACCTTTGCTTCGCACAATCTGCACACACTTGTCCTAGGGGACTTTAACAGCTGGCACCCCTACTGGGGTTCGCCTAAACATAATGCCAGAGGGAAAATAATAGCGGACTACCTAGACAAATCAGACTTCATCCTCCTTAACGACAAATCCCCTACCCACTTCTCCACCCTCAACACCTTCACTCACATCGACCTATCCTTCGCATCATCGCCATTAGCACCCGAAATACATTGGGAAGTGTTGGACGACCTATATGGCAGTGACCACTTCCCTATTCTTTTATCCTTGTTTAACAACCCATCCTCTCCCTCCTTCTTATCCAAACCTTCCTTCAAACTAAGATCCGCAGACTGGGAACTCTTCAAAGAAAAATCCCTCCTCCTCAACACTTCAATCCATCCCAGCAGCAATGTCAACCGCGAAGCAGCGCTAATAAAAAAAATAATCACTCAAAGCGTCCATTTCTCAATTCCCCAAAACACAACCTTCCCCCTCCATCGCACAGTTCCATGGTGGAACAAGGAACTAACTCTTCTTAAACGGGACAAATCCATGAAATGGAGAACCCTAAAAAGAGAAGTTACTTCCTTCAACACCATGGAATACAAAAAGCAAACACAAAACTCAAAAGAGCCGTCAGAATAGCCAAAAGAGCTGATATCCGTAGTTTTACTACGGATATCAATCAATTTTCTGACCCCACGAAAATGTGGGCAAACATCAAACGACTTTGCGGCATGCACCCACAAAAAAATATTCACTGTGTTGGAGCAGTAGATTAAGTTTTATTGTTAGTTTTAAGGAAAGATGAAAAGAAATAATTATTTGAATACGCAGGCAAAATGTAAACAAACCACCTTAAAAACCAATGTACAAAAGCTTATCAGTTTCACTCAATCTTGAGCACAGCCGAGTTGTTGTGATCTAACTGATAAGCTTTTCAGTTCGTGGCTATGCGAAGTGTTATGCTGCTCTCGGGAGAACATGAACCGATCGAACCTCGAAGCAGCTGGCAGCAATAAACTTTGGAACCAACTTCGTTTCGTTTGTCTCGTTTTTTTTGGAAATTCCCCAGCCGCTAGTCGCAAGTCTTTTTTTTGTTTAAATTTTTAAAGTAATTTTTCCGGGAAAACTCTCCCGGATTTTCATGGCGCCCGAACAGGGACTACGGCTAGTTTTGTTATTAATTTTCGCGTCGGAAAAACAATCGAAAAACAGGGCACCTCTCGTCGTCTCGGCATCTGTTTAGTTTTTTTAAAGTTGTTGGCGAAAATTCTAGCTGGTGGAATTCGGCGAAGCAGTGAAGTGTTGGCGAAAGCAGTTGGATACGGAAGGAAAGTGCTTGGAAAATTATGCCTAACAACAACCAGGTATTCAGTGCCAAAAATTAAAATTTGTGAGCACTCCACCTTATGTGTGTATGCGTGCATTTTACATGGTATTAATTCTTGGAACCTTTATATTAGAAATATTATTACACCCCAAATATACCCTAACTTCCGAATAATAAAATAAAAAGTGAACTGCCTTTGACAAAACTTACGGTGTTTTAAATTTTGCGAGAATTTGAAAATTTTATGTGCGTTATATACATACGCTGCAACTTAAAAAGTACAGCTATATCTACATACATATGTACAAACATACCAGCGTTTCGCCGCCAATTTCGATTCCCTTTTGTGCATTTGCAGAGCAGTTATTTGTCTGCTATATATAAGTGTCAGTGGCTTCTATGCTGTACATATGTAAAACAATACATCGGTTAATTTTTAGCGCAATTTGCAGCGGCAGTGGTTTTCAAACTGTATATAGCCAAAAGTTCCTACAAAACTCGGCAGTGAATTTAAGCCCTGCTCACAGTTTTATGTTTATATGTACATATTTGCCTGCATATTAATTCGGTAAATATTCAAAGATTCGGCCTGGAGAAAAAGTTTAATACATTTGTTGGTTTTTTTTTGCCGGTGTTTGTGGGCATCTTTAACCCGTATGGGATCCACTTAAATAGTTTGGACAATTTATTTGTCAAATGAAATTCAACATTTGTGCATTTTTCGGCTTTGGTTAAACGGAAAATACACATACAAACGTATTTTGTGCATTTTGGTGGTGCTTCTGCGCAAATTTAACCCCTTATCCAACCCAATAAATTTTTTTTGGAGAAATTAAATTTGTTTAATTTTTAAAATTTAAAATTTAGATATTGTTGGAAAATTATTAAGGAAGCATTTGAGCATTTTGGAAATAAATTTATTCAACCCTTGTGTCCGACTGGTTTTACTTGGAGTATTTTATTTTTTTTATATTAACCTAAAATGTCTGAGAAAGAAAAGGAATCATCGTCAAAGCCTAGTGCTAAACTAATAGTGGCTATGCAAAAACACGGCAGGGTAATGAGTGACATTCAACGTATGAGAACGTCATTCGAGGAAAAAACCATTTCATTCGATAGGTTTCAAATGGAATACCGAATGCAACTTCTCGAATCATATTGCGAGAAATTGATGGATATTCAAGGAGATATCGATGTACTAAATCCAGTGAATGATTTAAGAGCGTCTGTTGAGGAGATGTGCATAATTACAAAAGCGTTATATCGGTCCGCAATGAGAGAATGCGAGCCTCAGAGACTTAGTCAAAGTGATATAGGTGGTTATCGTCATTCGTCTCAGTTGCCAAAAATGAATCTACCGAAATTTAGTGGAAAACATTCCGACTATAAAAATTTTATAAGTCTTTTTGAGAGTTTAGTTCATAACGACCCATCTCTAACAAACATAGAGAAATTTAACCATTTGCTAACATGTCTAACAGATGATGCATTAGGTACTGTGAAAGCTTTTCAAATTTCGGATTTAAATTATGAGAAGGCATTGGCTAGTCTAAAAAACGTGTACGATAATAAATGTTTGATCTTTTTTGACACGATTTCTCAGCTGTTTGACCTCCCGCAAGTATCAAAACCCTCTTCATCAGGCTTGAGGTCTCTTATAGATGAAATATCGGCCCTCTACGCATCGTTACAGTCCTTGGGTAGTGAAAAGGAAATAAACAACGCAATTTTTATTCACATAGCAATGTCCAAAGTAGATCACACAACAAAATCCAGATTTGAGGAACAGCTAGATTATAATACGCTGCCTACATGGTCTGATTGTGCGACTCTGTTGAATCGGCGATATCAACATTTAGCTGCTGAAGAGTCAACCAAAAGTAAAGGGAAGCCTAACCAAGGTTCCAATAGAGGATATTCCAAATCTTCCTTCTCATGCACACAAACAGATCGCAGACCTGAATCAAAATGTCGATATTGCTCAGCGACAAACCATAGTTTAGGCAGTTGTCAACCTTTCATGGCTTTATCAGTGATCCAACGGTTCGATTTTACGAAACACAATAGGTTGTGTATTAATTGTCTGAATCCAGGTCATCCAGTCAAGAAGTGCAAAGCAGTAAAGTGACGCGTTTGCTCCAAACCTCATAACACACTTTTTCACAGATACGGGGTAGAGCAGCAACCAACTTCTTCGGGATCGCTTCCTCAAACGCAAGCCCAAGCACATTCAGTAGCATTTGATCATCCCAATCAAGCCCATTCTTGTCATGTTGCAAGTAGTGACCAAGTTATTCTTGCTACGGCTGTCGTTAAGGTACGGGATAGATTTGGACAGTTTCAATTCGCACGAGCTCTGTTAGACTCAGGGTCTCAAATAAACTTTATGGCCGAGGACTTAGCACAGCGTTTGCGGTTACGCAGGAAAGAATCCTATTTGAATATGACTACTGTAGGAAAGAACGACTCGGTAGTACGGCACAAAGTCCACGCGTCGATTCATTCTCGCGTCAATGCTCATAGTTTCGCTACTGATTTTTGGGTATTAAGCTCCATTTCCTCATATCAACCAGATAATGAAGTCAATTGTGCACAGTGGAAAATTCCAGCAAATATTGAATTAGCAGACCCTCGTTTTCACAAGCCTGCAAAAGTAGGCTTACTAATTGGGGCAGAACCCTTTTTCGAACTTCTCAGCGTAGGTCAAATAAAATTGGGTTCAGAACATCCTTCAATACAGAAAACTTTATTAGGATGGATTGTTTCGGGAAAGTACACTCAAGGCGTATCGAATAATGCTCAAGTATGCAGCGTCACTGGTAGTGTAAATATAAGTTCTCTCGACTCTCTTGTAGAACGTTTTTGGGAATTGGAACACGTCCCGGAGAGATCGAAGGCTGTGTATACAGCTGAACAAGTTGCTTGCGAGCAGCACTTTGAGAAAACAGTACACAGGCTTTCGTCAGGTCGTTTTGAGGTTAAGTTGCCATTTAAGACAAATCCAAGTGTTTTAGGATTATCCTTCGAAACGGCAAGGCGCAGATTTCTTGCGTTGGAGCGCAAGCTTGCAAATAATCGCGAGTTACATGACATGTATCAAAGTTTATGAAGAGTATCTTAACCTTGGGCATATGTCGCTGCTTCCAACACCTCCTCGGACAACACTATTACATTCCACATCAATGTGTCCTGAGACCTGATAGTAGCACCACAAAGTTGCGAGTTGTTTTTGACGCTTCAAGTAAACGTCACCTCGATCTCATTAAATGAGACTCTAATGGTGGGTGCAACGATTCGGGAGCTTTACCTATTTTGGCAAGATTTCGATTACACAAATATGCCTTGACTGCTGATATCTCGAAGATGTATAGGCAAGTTAACATTGCCAATGAAGACAGAAATTTCCAACTTATCGTGTGGAGGGAAAAGTCGACGCAAGCTCTCCAAACCTATCGCCTCAACACTGTCACTTATGGAACAGCCTCTGCTCCATTTTTGGCCATTCGTTGCCTCTTTGAACTGGCAAAAATTTACTCTGAGTCACATCCTGTCGCATCAGAGGTAATTTCAAGTGATTTCTATGTAGACGATATGCTCACAGGAGCAAACAGTTTAGAAGAGTTGGAAGTCATTCGCAAAGAAGTGACCAAGGTGTTAGAGTTCGGGGTTTCCAGCTGGCCAAATGGGCAACAAATCACCCAAGTTTGATGACTAACCAGGGATCAGAAAAATCGCTTATGTTCAACACTTCCGAGTCTGTGAAAACGCTTGGGATGAGATGGAACCCTCAGAGTGATGCCTTTCATTATAGTTTGGAGGATTCGTTTCAGTCCCTACCACCAACTAAACGCAACATTTTATCAGTCACAGCCCGTTTGTTTGATCCCTTGGGATTGTTGTGCCCGCTGATCACGAGAGCTAAAATCTTGCTTCAGGAACTGTGGCGACAAAAACTGGATTGGGACGAATCGGTTCCCATGAATTTACATACCAGTTGGAATGAATTCAAACAGAATTTACTACAAATTGACCGGATATCCATTCCTCGATACATTTGTTTGTCTTCCTATGACAGTGTTCAAATCCACGGATTTGCTGATGCATCGAGCCACGCCAATGGCTGTTGCATTTATATTCGTACCGTGGCTGGGACAAATAGTTTGTCAAGACTGCTGACCGCCAAGTCGAGAGTGTCCCCCCTCAAAACCAAATCAATTCCAAGGCTCGAACTGTGGGCAGCGCATCTGCTTGCCAAATTATGGACTCAAGTATTTCCCTTGCTTAACAAATTAGAGTTTGAAAGCATCAACTTCTGGTCGGATTCCCAAGTCACTTTATACTGGCTAAAGAGGGATCCGTCCACTCTAGCTACATTTGTTGCGAATAGAGTTTCTGAAATTCAAGAGCTCTCAGAGAATGTTGTCTGGCGGCATGTGCCCACGGTAGATAATCCAGCCGATTTAGTATCACGTGGAACAGATATAGAGGGTTTAAAATGTACGCTATGGGAAAATGGACCAGAATTTTTACTCCGACATCCTAACGAGTGGCCTCGTTCTCATCAGACTGAGCTTTCACCGGAGTTACAGTTGTCCGAGAACAAGAAAAGCGTGGCAGTATGTTCCGTCACAACAAATCAACCGAATGTCTTCATTGAGCTTGTTAGAAGATGTTCGTCATTCAATAAACTCCTGCGGATTATCGCATATGTAAATCGGTTTATTCAAGGGAAGAAAAATAATCGCGATAAGGTTATTTCGGCTAACGAACTTAAGTTATCGTTTCTAAGAATGGTCCAAGTATATCAAGGAGCTGATTTTGGTTTAGAATACGTCAAGCTAGAGAAATCTGAATCTTTAAGCCCACAGCTTCAACGTCTAAATCCTTTCTTACACACTAGCGAACTAGAAGGCGTAACACTTCAATTAATCCGAGTTGGGGGAAGGTTGTTAAATGCACAAATTCCGTATGATGCCAAATTTCCAATATTACTGTCCTCAAAATCAGAATTTTTTTCGCTATTTCTTCGAGACCTGAATCGTACTCATTACCATGCTGGCGCCAAGGTGATGGTATCACTTTCGAGACAGCAGATATGGCTAATCAATGCGCGAGAAGCGTGCACGAAAGTTGTCCGTAGCTGTGTCCACTGTTTCAAATACAAACCAGTGCTAATGGGTCAGATAATGGGCAATTTGCCAGCCGATAGGGTCAAGTTAGCACGCCCCTTTTTGGTTTGCGGGGTAGATTTTTGCGGACCATTTTATGTGTCACTAAAGATCCGCGGTAAACCTCCTATCAAGACTTATGTTGCCGTTTTCGTGTGTTTTTCGTCAAAGGCTGTTCACCTTGAGCTAGATGTAGATTTATCCACTGACAGCTTCTTATCTGTTTTTAAAAGGTTCGTCGGGAGGAGAGGGCTGCCGCAGAAGATGTACAGCGACAACGCCACGAACTTCATGGGAGCGAGCAACGTGCTCAAGGATCTGAGCGCAGCGTTTCACCGCAGTCAGGAACAGTTGAGAGGATACGCGGCTCACGATGGAGAGGCCCTGACTCCAGGACATCTGCTTATCGGACAGCCTCTAATCACGCTGCCGCAAGAGTCCGGCACAGGCGGAATCTCCAGCAAGGCCAGTTGCGGATATTTGAGGCGGTGGCGAATGCTGTCCGATCTCAAGCAGCAGTTTTGGGCCAGCTGGTCCAAGGACTACATCGCCAGCCTGCAGCATCGCAACAAGTGGTGCGTCGAGGGCCGCGATCTGGAGGTCGGGTGTCTGGTGCTCGTGCACGAGGACAACATGCCCCCGCAAAGGTGGCTTACAGGCCGCGTGGTGGCAATAACAGTCGGTGAGGACGGAAGAGTGCGTGTGGCGGAGGTACGGACGTCAGGAGGCGTCATCAAGCGCGCCATCCACAAGCTGGCATTGCTGCCAGTAAGCAACGCTCCTAACGAGGAGGTTAAAGCGCCGGAGGCCTTCAACGGGGCCGGAATGTTGGAGCAGTAGATTAAGTTTTATTGTTAGTTTTAAGGAAAGATGAAAAGAAATAATTATTTGAATACGCAGGCAAAATGTAAACAAACCACCTTAAAAACCAATGTACAAAAGCTTATCAGTTTCACTCAATCTTGAGCACAGCCGAGTTGTTGTGATCTAACTGATAAGCTTTTCAGTTCGTGGCTATGCGAAGTGTTATGCTGCTCTCGGGAGAACATGAACCGATCGAACCTCGAAGCAGCTGGCAGCAATAAACTTTGGAACCAACTTCGTTTCGTTTGTCTCGTTTTTTTTGGAAATTCCCCAGCCGCTAGTCGCAAGTCTTTTTTTTGTTTAAATTTTTAAAGTAATTTTTCCGGGAAAACTCTCCCGGATTTTCACACTGCATTTGCAACCATGGGGTTATTACCGACCAAACTGAAATCGCAAACACATTCGGTCAAACGTGGTCAGAGCAAGCAGATGATAATAACTTTTCACCCCAATTTCGCCTCAATAAACAACTCCTGAATACAGTCCCCACATACCAACCTTCGAACCCAGCCCTAGAAATTGAAACAAACATCTCTTATTTAGAATTCTTATCCGCACTGAACTCCCTAAGAGGCAACACCCCAGGCCTCGACCGAATTTCCTACTCCATGAAAAACCTTCCTATCCCTGTAAAACTTAGAATTGTCAACCACTTCAACAACATCCTCTCCTCCCACATCCCCCAATCACTTAAACTTAGCCTCGTCCTTCCAATAGTTAAACCTAACAAACTCAAAACTGAACTCTCCTCGTGTAGACCCATTTCCCTGAACCCGTGCCTATCTAAAGTTCTTGACAAAATTGTGGCCAAGAGGTTGTGGTGGTTCGACAGTCTACTCTACGTAGACCACCTAGCGTCCAGATCCATTGCTCTCAAAAAGCATCTGTCAATTCTATCGCTAGACTTTACTAAAGCCTTCGATAGAATTGGTGACACGATCTTACACCAGCTGCACGATTGGCACTTAGGCCCAAAAATCACCAACTTCGTCAAGAACTTTATGACTAACAGGAAAATCACCGTCAAGTCTGGGAAATGCTTATCAAGCATATTCCCACTTGACAATGGTATCCTACAAGGCTCACCCATCTCCGTAATCCTATTCCTAATTGCCTACAATTCCCTCTCCAACATCCTATCTATCCCTAAACAAATTAAGTTCTGCGCCTACGCTGACGACTTCCACCTCCTTATTCAACACAACAAGCGTAAAAATCCTACATCCAACCTCTCATCCCTTTTTAATCGCATTGACGAATGGTGCCTCCAATCGGGCTCCACTCTCTCTGTAGAAAAATGTCAACTCATCCACATCTGCCGCAAACATAACTGCAAGGCCAAGATAATCTCAGGCGGCACCATTATCCCTAGCACCAATACCCTCCAAATATTAGGCCTTACTATTAACCACAGATACAACTGGTCCTGTCACATCAACAAACTGAAATCTGACCTCACAAAACAACACTAATACAGCAACTCTTGTCCAAATAGTTAAATCCCTTATAGTGACCAAAATTGACTTCTGCCTCCCCATTTACGGTCGCGCACCTAAATCCCAGCTTAACCGCCTAAAATCTTCTCTTAACTCCGCAATTAGATCAGCACTGGGTGCATTCCGCTCTACGCCAACCAACAACTTTCTGGCTGAGTCGGGCATCAATACCATCGAACATAAAAGAGACTTCCTTACCGGCAAGCTCCCCAAAACCCTCTCCCTGTCTAAGGACACCCTCCTAAAAACTTTCACAAAACCCCAAAAACGAAACTATAGATATTTCAGTACCATAGACCTAAGCCTAAAAATCTGTAACTCCCATTCTATCCCAACCCTCCCAATAAAAAAGTTACCCTCCAAAAAATTCAACATGCTCAACATCATCAAAGCCACAGACACCTCCCTCTGCAAATATAATAAAAACACTACTCCCCCAATCGTTTTCCAACAACTCTTCCACTCCCTCAAATCATCCTATCCTAATCACAACTTCATCTACACAGATGGCTCCAAAGCCAATGGTATAACCACCTACAGCATTACAACCGAGCGCGAAACCATAAAAACAGGCCTCCTACCTATCTTCTCCTTAGTACTATCAAGCGAGATTATAGCCATCCAGGAAGCCTTAGTCATCTGCGCCAAGCTGCCAGGCAAGCATACCATCTGTACAGACGCCCTTTCCTCAGTTACCGCGATTCTTAACCACGATAACCATTCTCACTATCCAACCCTAGCTCGCAATATGATCACCCAACACTTCCCAAAAATCAAACTAATCTGGATCCCCAGTCACATGGGCATTGCAGGTGGACTTTGCAGCAAAACACGCTGCCAAATTCCCCTTAACCTACACCCCTAATCTAAGCCCCAGTGATACATCCCATTTCTTAAAATCTCTCCTACATGCAAAAAAAACACAACTGCGTACCTCCGTTTGGTACCAAGAAATACTCAAGTCATCAACGTTTACCCAGCCCCTCAAAAACTCCCTCCTAAACAGAAGAGAACAAATCATCATCACCCGCCTCAGACTAGGACACTCATTCTTAACAAACGCCCACTACCTCGACAGAACTAGGAACAACGTGTGCCCATTATGCAACATCTCCCAGATTGACATCCACCATATTATTTGCTCCTGCCCCTCCCTCTCCACGCAAAGATCCTTATTCCTTAATAATCCAGATCCAATCAGCACCATAGCTAACCCCACAGATACAAACTCTTTAAACATCCTCAAATTCCTAAACAACTCCCATATCACCTCCCAAATCTAACTAAATCAAAGTTTTTGTAAATAAAATGTAAATAGTAATCCATAGCTTGTATATACTCATAAGCCAAAAATTCACCAGCCATATTCTAACTTAAGCCGAGCTGAAGGCCCTAGCTGCTATTGCTCCTAGCCATTTGTTAGCTCTTAGTTTTAACTAATTGTTAGCCTTAGATAAATAAATAAAAATAAATGTTAGGAACTGCAGTAACGTCAGCAGACCCTTCATCATCACTGTGCAAGCTGTTGGTCGCTCAGTGGAAGATGTACTGAAAGCGTTCGACAAATATTCCATTTTGAAATATTAGAATGGAAACCAATAAAATTTAATAATATTATGTAGGCAGAGCCTACAGAACGATCAATGCTGTTGTTCCCAAATGTGGTGGAGCTGTGTTTAACCCAGATCATCTGGTCGAGTGCCGAGCCACGGAGGCAACATGTCATGTTTGTGAAAACTGGAACATTTTGGCTAGGTACTGTAAACAGCAGAAAAACGGGGTAGCAACAGACGATCGAAATCACAGTCGGACTTCAACAACATAACTATTGATAAGCAATCGAATGTGGAAGGCAAACAATCCTCTGGATCATCAATTAATTGGTTAGAGTAAGGTAAAAGTGAAAATTATCAAGCAAGTAGTCATATTTTAAGTTCCAGCTTAAAAATAAGTGAGTGCAGACGAAGCGGTGTACGATGGACGAAAACGTTTCAAATAAATGGAGTAACTTTTAAATTTAAGGTGGATACTAGAGCAGATGTAAACTGCATCCCAATAAATATAACAGAAATTTAGATGGAAAAGTTCTAGTTTTTTATTATAACAATGTCACAGTTAATGACTATGGATTGACTAGTATAAACTGTTTTGATTTAATTTAATTTTTGGTAGTTGACCCAAACTGTGTTTTTATACCCGTTACTCGTAGAGTAAAAGGGTATACTAGATTCGTTGAAAAGTATGTATCAGATAGAAGGAAGCGTTTCCGACCCTATAAAGTATATATATTCTTGATCAGGATCAATAGCAAAATAGATTGAGTCATGTCCGTCTGTCCGCCCGTCCGACCGTATGAACTGAGATCTCAGGAACTATAGGAGATAGGAAGTTGAGATTAAGCATGAAGATTTTTGAGGTCCATACGCAGCGGACAAATCACAAATCACGAACAAAATCACAAAATCGCGAAAACTAAAACCGCTAAAATCTCGGGAACTATTATTTCTAGAAAGTCAGTATGAATAATATTTGAATGCCAGCGCATCTTATAGTGGTACTATTATACGGCCCCACACACCCATACGCCCAAGCTCAATAGACGGTTCTCGCATTTTCTGGAAAACCGGATATCTCAGTAACTATAAGTAATAGAAAGTTCGGATTAAGCAGGTAGGTTTTAATGATTCCCCTTATGCGATTTTTTTTCCGATCAAGCCACGCCCCCAAACAACTTCCCACGACATTTCATCCGGCCACACCCACTCTAACGCCCACATACCGCGGAAAACTGTGATGTCTATAATATTATTATAAATACCTTCGTTTAACCCTGTATAACTAATTTCTGTCAATATCTATCGATTTACCAAAGATTTTTTAGTTCGGAAGATTTTTTTTATTTGTTATGAATGATAGAGAAGTTTACAAAACTAGACTAACTTAGTTGGGAAAGCGCTGGCAGCAAGGCCTTTGGCTTTTAAGGTTAATGATAATTAAATCTATAAGTTTAATTACATATTGTTCGTTGTATTTAGGCTACTTACTTGGTAAATTTTATTTGTGTACATTTAGGGCATTTTTAAATTTTGTGATAAAGGTTTGAAGTTTTTAAGAAAATAAAGATTTTTTTCTTAATTATCAGGGTTGAGATCGTTAAGGGGATTTAATGGGTTTGTATTTTTGAAGATAGATAGTTTAGTAGGGAGGAGTGATGGGCATGAATTTAATAGGTGGGGTATGGTATTGTCCTTGGCAGAAGGGGCAGGGTGAGGTTTGGTTTTGATTAAAGTAGTGCTTGTGTGTAAGTTTTGCGTGGCCTAGTCAAAGGCGTGTTATTTTAATTTGATCCAGTCTGCTCGATTTGGGATGAAGGATCTGCAGTAATTGTCGATGTTTGAATTGTCTTTGTTAATGTTTTTATACCATTGATTGCAGTGTTCTATGTTTAGCTTATTTCTTGTTGGGAATTCTAGTTTTAAGTGTCTGTTTATGTCTGTTAAATTAATGTTTGGGGTTTAAATAAGGGGCATATTGCATGTCGATTGTTGTTGTTTGTGTTTCTTATGGAGTCAATTGCTGAGAGAGAGTTAGAGCAGATCATGAACTTTCCCCTTGTGTTTTTGACTTGGTCGATCGCTACTAATATGGCTACTAATATGTTGTGTCTATGAGGTTTGGGAGATCCCAAGGTGGCTGGTATTTGTATTGTTTAACTGGTTCGGTTGGTAGGTTTAGTGCTTGACAAAGGTTTATTGTGCGGTCTATGGTTTATGGGTTCTTTTTTGATTTTCTTTGTTTGACAAGTTTGTGAATTGGTGTATCTTTGATGAATATAAAGTTTTTTGTGAGTTTGGCTGTTTGGTCTCGTTTTTGCTCTAATGGGAGGATGCTGGCTGGGGCAAAGGGTGATTTTAAATTGTTTAGCACACTTTTCGGAGCCTGTCCGTATAGAAACTGGCCATATTCCATTTTTGCTATGACTGTTGCTTTCGAGACGTGGAGTAGTGTTTGTGTGTTACAATTGAATTTGAGGTTAGAGAGGCATTTTATGAAATTCAATTTTTGGTGTAGTGATGGATGAAGTGATTTTATGTGTGTGTCCCATTTGTATTTGCTGTTTATGGTAATCCCTAAAATTTTGAGTGCTGTTACTTGTTGTATTGGTGTATTGCTACAGTTTATGGTGCTAGTGCAATTGCGTTTTTGGCAAATAGGGAGGTGTTGGCATTTAGCTAAGGATACAGATGACTGACGTAGATTTCCGCTCTGGATGTTAAAGTTCTTTTCGATCGAACCACTAGAGAAGGAAGACCTACCCAAATTAACCCGCCAGTTATATTCCGCCAACCCGTTCCCGCGGAATTTTAAGATTGAAGACAGGGAAAATAGGAACCCTTTGGAGACACCGGCTTTATCTAGGAGAACCCACCTCCATGTGGATCATCCATCGGCCCGGCATTCAGGCAGAGAAAAGCCCTAAGCCGACCCAGCGACCCGCTAGTGTCCCGCGGAGCGTCCAATCAATCCCATCGAGGGAACTCCGCGGGCCAGCATATTTTGTTTTGGATGTGAAAGTGGCCAAAAAGCTCAGTGCAGAAATGTGAAAATTTAACTAAAGTCCCCAAACCACGTGCACACTGAAAAATATCTAAGACGAGAAAATATAATAGAAAATATATAAAATAATAAAGATCAATTTTAGTGAACATAAAAACATAAACATATAAAGAAAAATGTGCACAAAAACAAAAATTAATTTTACGAGTGATATACTGCAAACAATGAAGAGAACTTTTAAATATATAAACCTTAAAATATAATGTAGCGAGAACAGTGCTAAAAATATTATAAAGAATAAATAAAAAGTGAAAAATAAAAAAATTTAAAAATTATTTAACATTTTAATAGATTTAAATAGTTAAAATATTAAAATAAAGAATAAGATAAAAATAAAAAAAATATCTAATAAAAAGTTAAAAATGTGAAAACGTGCGGAAAAAAAAATGGAAAGGCTCGTCGAAATTTAAATTGGTTTTATTTTTATACCCGTTACTCGTAGAGTAAGAGGGTATATTAGATTCGTTGAAAGGTATATAACAGATAGAAGGAAGCGTTTGCGACTCTATAAAGTATATATATTCTTGATCAGGATCAATAGCAAAGTCGATTGAGCCATGCCCGTCTGTCCGTCCGTCCGTCCGACCGTATGAACGCTGAGATCTCAGGAACTATAGCAGATACAAAGTTGAGATTAAGCATGAAGATTCTTGAGGTCCCGGGACAGCGCAAGTTTATTACAGCATACTGCCACGCCCACAAATCGCTAACTAAAATTGCTGAAATCTCAGGAACTATTGGAGTTAGGAAGTTGAAATTCAGAAAGTATAATCTTTAGATGTCAGCGCATCTTATAGTGGTACTACTATCCGGCCACATCCATCCATACGCCCACAAGGCTCAAAAGACGGTTTTCGGATTTTCTAGAAAAGCTGATATCTCGGTAACTATAAAAGATAGAAAGTTCGGATTAAGTATGTAGGTTTTTATGATGCTCCCAATGCGAATTGTTTTTTTCCGATCAAGCCACTCCCACTCTAACACCCACAAAACCCGAAAAACCAAAAATGCAAAAACCTCAAAAACTATAAGAGCTACCAAACTTTGATTAAGAACACGTATTTAAGAGATGCCTCTGCATCTTTCCACGAAGTTGCATCTGGCCACGCCCACTCTAACGCCCACAAGCCGCGGAAAACTGTGGCGTCTATAATATTATTATGAATGCCTTCGTTTGACCTTGTGTAACTTATTTCTGTTAATATCTATCGATTTTCCAAAGAATTTTTATATTGGAACATTATTTCGCTATTATATATATATTTTTAATATAATTATATTCTTTTATATTTAGTTTTAATTCATTTTTATAATTACTCTTCTTCTACACACTATTTTTGAATATTTGATATCAATCTGGTTATAATTTTCTATCGCACAAAAACAAAAATGTATCTTTTAATTATGCAATTTTATAACGTTTAAAAAAAATAATGTAATGAATAACTAAATCCCTAACAGAACCATGCTGTTGTTTCTCCGGTTCTAGGGTATAAAGGGATCCTCAGTGCCATGCTCGAGCGGAGATGATCATAGGTTGGGTATGGCATAAAGCGAACACCACTCCATTTGTGTATCGCAAGCTTTTCATTTCTCACCTCTTTCTCTTTCTTTTTCCCTTTCTTCTAGTTTCTCTGAAATTGTCCTTCTGTTCTTCCGGTTATCGTTTAGCTCTCTAGAAATTTTCACATTTTTTCTATTTGATTTTTTTTTGTCGCAGCACGCTAAATTCTAATTCTTAGATCCAAAGAATCCAAAGCCGACGAGCTAGAGCCGGAAAATTAAAGCGTGCCCCGCATGTATAGAATCCAGGATTGATCGCTACTACCGTTACACGTTACATGTTGTGGGTCACAACCCACCATAGTTGTTTTGTCTAGTGTTTTTGCAAGACAGCAATTGAGGGAAATGCGTCTGTACGAAGAGATGTTTGTTTCGTCAGTTTTTGGTTTAAGTTTCGGTATGGCTAAGCTAATTTTGTAGGCTTGAGGTATGTGGCTGTCGAAAATTTGGTTAAAGAGGATTTTAATTCTGTTTTTTGTGGTAAGGGTGCTGTTGCGTATCATTTCGTAAGAAATTCTGTTTAATCCCGGAGTGGATCCTTTAAGTGTTTATAGTGCTGCCATTAATTCAAGGTGAGTTCTGTTTTCCTCTATAGTTTTGGTTGTGTTGATTTTATATTTTTATTTCGGAATTCGTCTCAGAAGTTTAGGTCGCTTGAGAGCTTTGAGAAGTGCTGTGAGAGGGAGCTGGCTATTTTGAGAGTATCTGTTGTTGTTGTGGTGTTGTTTTTGGGATTATGTATGGCGTGAATTTGTTTGCTTGGGTTAAGACCGCAGAAGCGCCTTATGTTGGTCCATATTTTAGGTGAAGGAGTTTCTGGTTGTATGGTGGATGTAAAGGAGCTGGAAGTTTCGCTTTTACTTTTTTTAATTTTGATCTTGTACTTGGCGTTTAAGCGTCTGTAGTTTATAACATTTGTAAGGATGATGTTGCGATTAGGTGTTTCCAAGCTAATTGTTTTTTTTTTTTAACAGTGCTAGTCTTGTGTTCCACCAGGAAATGGAAATGGGGATGGAAATGTTTACGCTATGTAATATAATTTTGTTAAGTTGTGCGGCTTCTTCGTTGACGTTTAGTGAAGTGGGGAATATTTCTCGTATTGCTCCCAGTCGGCTTTATTTGATAAAAAAAAATGGTTTTAAAAATTTATTTATTGTGTTTGGAGGGAAATGAGAGATATTTATAGGAAAATGGTCGCTGCCGTGGAGATCATTAAGTATTTCCCACTTAGCATGTGGGGCAAGTGTTGCTGAGCAAAGTGAAAGGTCGATATGCGTGTATGTGATGTGTGTTGAGAAATGTGTGGGGGATTTGTCATTTAGTAAGGTTAGCTGTGTGTTGTCAATAAATTGTTGTATTGTTTTTCGTCGAGAATTATTTTTCGGGAAACCCCAGGCGGGCTATGTTTGTTAGTAGTGTGAACTTTATTGGAGTTTGTATATT
The DNA here is from genome assembly GCF_018153835.1 of Drosophila eugracilis. Lineage (NCBI taxonomy): Eukaryota > Metazoa > Arthropoda > Insecta > Diptera > Drosophilidae > Drosophila > Drosophila eugracilis. Next base: position 93,161 of record NW_024572288.1, read on the forward strand.
GTTAGTGTATTGATGTGAGTTTCTTGAAAAATTATATGCGGAGAGCATTTTTTAATCAGGAGATTATTATAGTTATTTGTATATCCTTGTATTTGCAATTGAATTAAAATTAGTGACATTCTGGTAGTGTAAGAAGTTCTAAGGTTGAACCTTAAAGTAGGGGAGATCTGTGGCTTTTAAACCGATTCGCTGTCGCTGTTAGTGGTATGTTTGTTTTTGTTAAAGGATTTGGCTTTTGATTTAGATGGTTTGAAGTTAGTACACAGAGGGTTTGACTTATCTTTAGGGAAAATTTTTAGCTTAAGGTCCTAGTGAGTTGAGATCCGTTTGAGGTATTCTGGTGGGGTTCATGTTGTCCGTTTCCATGGCTTCGGTGTCGTCCTGGTCGTGTCGGTTGTGGTTTTGGAGAATTTTTCCCGGTGCCGGTGTTGTTTTGATTGATGCAGATGAGGTTGAAGGTGTGTTTGCTTGGTTGTGATCGCAGGATGTGGATGTAGTTTGCCCATTTAAAGATGTTGATGTGTTTGCATAAGAGTTTCTTGTTTTGTATCCGTGTCGCTCAAAGTATATATTCAGAGCAGTTCTATGATCGACGTTTTCGGTGGTTTTTATGGCAGGGAGTTGATGGGTTTCAAATGTAATTATTATGAGTCAGATTTCTGTTCGGTTGTTGTTGTTGTTGTTGGTGTTGTTGTTGTTGTTGTTGGTGTTGCTGTAGCTGTTGGTATTATTGTTGGTGTTTTGTCTCTTTATTATTTGTTTGACTTCAATTAGTTTCTATGGCTTAAGTTCTCCATTCCGCGTCGTGCAGTGGATTATTGTTATTCGTTTGCATAAAATAAAACCAATTTCAACAATTGTGTATTCAACAATACTGTATATTATTATATTATATTATGTTAGTAACGGAACTTATTCTGCTTATCTCTCTATTACAGGAGTGCTCAAATCGTCTTACGGCAGAGCATTTATTTATTAGCGACTTTTTTGTGTTGGTTTGCAGCTGTGCACTGAGAAAACAAAATCATCACTCATTTTACTGACCCGCTATATATCGAAGTTATGGCCGGATATGGCCAGAGGAACTATTCTCCAAAATATCACCTATGTACTTAGTTAAAGTAGTTGCCACCGTTGTTCCTTTGGTTCCTGGTTCTTAGTTGACTCGTCTCTTCCCGCCTTGACCTAGATTTTTATATTTACGAGTTACGTTACTATTTGTACACAGTGTAACAGTGATCGTTTCAATGCGTTATAAAGGTTTTATTAGTTAAGATCAAAAGCCGTTTTCTTGAGTCAGGGGTACGATTTTTAGTGCCTCGCCGCATATTCCTGGCAGGGCGCCTGCGAAATTGCCTGTAGGTAAGTGAATTGCCTCCGGCAGAATGCCGCCGTCGCTGCGCTGTCGCTCTCCCGTTCGGTCTCTCCATCGCTGTCGCCGCGTAGCTGTCGTTGTATATCTGCTGCTGCGTCGCTGCCGGTCTCATGTCTTGTAGCCCGAAATCCGAGAGGGCCGAGAGGGTTGATGGGAAGGGGGCGCTTGGTCGGTGTTAACTCCTCCCCACCACAAGATCTGTGTCCCACAGATTATTAGGCCTTGTTTGCGGGCTCTAGACCTTCCAGGTCGCGTGGCTTAAGGATTCTTTCGGTCGAAGTACACCGCTGTCATGATAGAGAGACACCACCCGTGGCTTGTATATGAGTTAGCAGGTGTGTTGACTAGAAGTTGCTGTAGTCCCTTGCTAAGCTGTCCTCCTTATTCACGATGGCATTCCAATCAGATTTGTCCAGTGATCTCGCACCCCACTTCCAGAGTGATCTTTTCCAGGGCGCTTATCCATGCGCGAGATTCCCTCTGATGCGTGTTGCAGAAAGTGGCCAACCAGTGCGTTGATACGTTGGTCGGTTATACCATAGCCTAGTTTGCTACCTGGTTGACAAGTTGCTGAATGTGGCCTAGATTGATGACGAGAGCCACTTTGAAAACGCCATTGGTCCTCCAGAGGGTAAGGGGCAACCGGTGCATCATATTTGTAAATATGGAGGGTTGTCGCCACGAAGATTGTGGACGCACTTGTAACGTCGGCAGGGGATTACATGCACATGAAATTGTAGATTCTTATAATAAAATTGTTTTTTTTTTGTCTTATTCTTCTTATTACTAAAAAAATTGGTTTTTTATATGGTGTAGCTCAATGTTATTCTGATTAATTGTTCCCCTGTTATAAGAGGTTTTTGTTTTTAAATGCCTATCTTAAATTAAGGTTGAATTATTTTTGCTTATGTCTGGTATTGATTTGTTTGTGGTTGGATGAGATTATGAGTCAGTAAAACGTTCGGTACGCATTTTTCGTTAAGATAAATTTTAATATTTTGAGGAGTTATGATATTCTGTTGCCAGTTTTCCCTGTCGAAAAAAATAAAAACTACACGTGTTGATCAAATAATGAATTTCTTAGGTGGGACTTATGAAAGATTTTTCCCGACCTTGTTTTTATAGTGACCCTTCGGTCATCTTCAACCTCCTCTGCGTTGAATCGTTGCTTTTCTTTGATTTTAATCTGTTCATTGGCGACATACACGGTGTCACCTTGTTCATAGACAATTGGGTCGCCTCTATTTTTATTGCGCCCATTATTGGTTAAGATTTGCTTGTGTCCCATAAGGCCTCGAATGTCGTCAAGAGTTTGCTGTTTAAAATTAGATAGCCCCTGGTAGTTTATTTAGAAGTTCGGTTAAAAAAATGTCAACGGGTTTTTTATTTGTCACCGAGTAGACAGAGTTATTGTATCTGTCTACAACAATTGAGATAAGCTCGTTTGGTTGAAAGGTGGGATATTCGCCTTTTAAGCATTGATATATTTCCATGAAGGTAGAATGGAATCTTTTTACCTGACCGTTTACTTCGCTTTTAGAGTTCAATTTCTAATGTTCGAAGGTAGTGTGGGACAGTTGGGCATAGAAGACCTCTTTCGTTATCAGTTACTATCATTCTAGGGGCCGTGAAGAAATGGAGTGCATACAATAGTGTATCGCAAAGATGGCTTGCTGATGTCGATTGTAAGGGAAAAAGTTTAGCAAATTTAGAGAATTTGTCGATGCAACTGAGGTAAATTTTTTTCTCCAATGTGAAAACGTCTATATGAAGTATCTCACATAGGTAGTTAGGGATAGGGGTTGTCTGTAGTGGTGGTTTATTTGGGTGCCTGTCATACTTGTGCAATTTACAAGTGGCACAGGTTGACAGTTGCGTGCGAATAATATTAGCCATCCGTGGGAAATAGTACTCCTCTAGGATCTGAATACGGACCTCTTTTGGATTCCTATGCGCTCTGCAATGCTCAGGAAATATAACAGATACATAGATGAGATTAAGCATGAAGATTCTTGAGGTCCCGGGACAGCGCAAGCTTATTTCAGCATCCTGCCAGAGCTAGAAAGTTGAAATTCAGTATGTATAAACTTTGGATGCCAGCGAATCTTTTAGTGGTACTATTATCTGGCCACACCCACCCATACGCCCACCAAGCTCAAACCTGATATCTCGGTAACTGTAAGTGATAGAAAGTTCGGATTAAACATGTAGATTTTTATGATGCCCCAAATGCGAATTGTTTTTCATCTAGCCACGCCCACCCTAACGCCCACAAAACCGGAAAAACCAAAAATGCAAAAATCTCAGGAACTAAAAGAGCTAGAAAGTTAGGCTTAAGAATACGTATTTTAGAGATGCCACTGCAACTTCCCCTGAGTTTTTATCCGGCCACGCCCACTCTAACGCCTACAAACCGCGAAACACTGTGGAGTCTATAATAATATTATTAATGCCTTCGTTTGACGTTGTATAACTTATTTCTGTTTATATCTATGGATTTAACAAAGATTTTTCAAATTGGAACATTATTTCGCTACTTATGAAGAAATTTAGGTAATAAGGCCTCACATGGGCAGTGACGTCACTATCAGTTACTCGACATTCATTCTCCGACAATAGGTGGGGCTTGGGTAATTTCAACTAGCAAAATGAATATTTTAAAATTGTGTAAAACAGTAACGGAATTTCACACGCACGACGCCACATATTTGAGTTTTTCTTTAATTTTGCTATATTTCCACAATTAACCTTTTTCTCTTTATTCTTTGTTTCTTCTGAACTTTGGGAGTACCTTTTGTATTTATTTGTTTGAACTCCGTCTTTTTTACTGGTATAGGACTTTTCTGCTTAGTAGAGCCGTAAAAGCATCGATACCTCGATTTTTTTTCCACCATCGATGTATCGCTCTTATTTAACACCACTAGTTGCAGAAGCGTTTTTGGAAAGTGAAAAATGGACAAGTTTTTGGCAACAAAAGCAGGTAAATCAATATAATTCATTAGTGTACGTGTATGCATGTATGTCTTGTGTGTTTTGTTTAATAGATGACAACAACAACGACGTCAGTACGACGACTAAGCTAAAGAAACCATTGGTGTCCGAGGTGTGGACGTTCTTCACACGTTGTATAGATGGGACTGCTAGGTCCAATATATGTTCAAAGGCTACTCTACATTCAGCAATTCCGTGCCGCTGAAGCAGATTCTCAATATGGGGTCTGACTTAACTTTATCTCATGATTCGCCATCGCGATGTGCTTCCAATCGAAACATGTGCAACTGTCCGTGATCTTGCATTCAACGATTGGGCGATTTTGCTTTTATGCCGATGAATCCTTTTATCTTGACAGGCTATGATCAGGTCGTCACGTATGCAAGAATAAGAAAGATGCAAGATGCTGTCCACTTGTGTTTATGTATAGACATGGCTCGTTTATGCATTAAAACCAATACTACGCAGAACTCCATCCCTATTTACAGGTTCACTCTCTGCCAGACTGTTTTAGGCCGTAAATTGCCTTCTTTAACAACAACACACCGTCACGTGATCTTTGGCTACAAATCCGTTTTGGTTGTTTCATGTACGGTATCTGTTAAAATCGCTATTCAGATAAGCAGTACAGACATCCATCTGGTGCAAATATAATTTTAACTGTGCAGCCAGGGCAAGTATGGAAACGAGATGCTTTCCATCCGACACACAGGTGAAAAAGTTTTAACATAAGTTAATTCCATACTGTTGTGAACAGCCTTTGGCTACTAGACGTGCCTTATACTTTGCACTTGCCGTTGGCATCCCTCTTCACAAGTAAAAATCCATTTGCATCCTATAGCGTTCTGTCTAGGAAGATCCACTATCTGCCATGGCCAGCAGTTTGTTTTATAAGAACCTCATGTCTCTCGATTCATCGCATCCATAATGATCGGGACACCTAATTGCTTCTTCTTAGCTTTCGGAACAAATACGTCGCTGCCAATTGCCGCTCTAAGACATTGTACTGCTTTCGCGGGCATCCAGGTTTTGCCACTGCGAGATCAGTTTAAGGTCTGCCAGGACCCACTCGTTTTCCGATCCTTTGTGCGTTGTGCTCACCTCATTCGGTGTTCTCATCTTGCGCACTATCCACCTCCTCTGCGCTGATGGACTCGTCCTGCTGCGGTCACATACTTGCCGTTATTGTCTTGGTCGTATGAGGCTTTCGTCGTCAAACTGGCGTATTCCTGCAAACCGGGGTTAGCCTTGCACCATCTGAGCTTACATCATCGCTTGCAGTTGTCCCTCTTATCCTCAATTGATCGTCTGAAACCTCACTGGCTTGGGGTGGGGTCAAACGATACGAATCCGGCATCTTCGCCAGGTTATCAGCTCGCTCGTCGAAAAGTACGTCCCTCTTTTCGATAACCCGTCCTGAGCTCGGGTCGTAAAGCCTATACCCTTTGTTCGAGAATAGCCGACCGACCATTTTCCCTTTTGCCTTTCCCAATTTACTTCGTGCGTGGCCTTTATCAAATCGCTACTGCAGAAAAGGGCAAATACTTTTTAAAATGAGATATTGATGGTTTTACCGTTCCACGCTTCCATCGGCGTCATAACTCGCAACGCCGTTCGTGAGCGCTCTGTTCCGCCAGGCGCCACACGGCTGTGTATATAGCCTCTCCCCATAAAAAGGACTCCATCAAAAACCCAGATTGCGTCAACATCAGGCCATCTTTCCACTAACGTACGGTTAGCCCTCTCCCGCTACTCCGTTTTGTTGTGGGCTGTACAGGATGTCAGTTGCCGCTTGATCCCCATTGCTTTGAGGAAGTTGTCAAGGTTGCATTAACAAAATTCCTTTCCGTTGTCACTCCCGTATGCACTTCAGAAGCTTTCGGTTTGCCTCTCCACGAGTTCAACTCTACGAACTTAGAGAATACCTCGTCTTTGCCTTTCAAAAAGTAAACAAATATACGACGTGACTTTTGTCATCGATAAACGTTAGAAAGTATCTATTTTCACCCAGGGATCTTGTACTAAAAAAGGGCCGCATACGTCTGCATGAATAAGTTCTAAAAAATTTCACTGGCTCGGTTCTCAGTTTTTGTGGAAATGGCTGAACATGTATTTTGCTCAACATACATGTTTTACAAAGACATGTCTCAGTTAGTGGCTTACCCACAGCTTTCCATTCCACGAGCCATGTTCTTCTTCACATTATCAGACAGACTGCATTTGATAGTTTATGTGACCGTATCTTGCTGTGCCATAAATACCATCGGTACTGGAAGCACAAAACACTGATTGGACTTTCCATCAAGTAATACAGATTTCCAATTTTCTTTACTTGGAAAATACACTCATAGATTCTGAATAATCCTTTACATGCCTGTCGTTAAAATGCGCAAATTGCCATAGAAACGGTTTGACTTACGACATGAAGTCATCGTGGGAACAAATAGTACTTCGTTTAGTACAAGGGTGTATCCGATCCGTCTTTATCTTGACCACTCCCTTTTTCCCTGCCTCCGCCAACTGAGAAATCCGTCTCCAGCTAATCCAATCGATGTCTCAGTGTGCTTCGTTCCAGGGTTGAAAACAAATTCTCGTCACAGCATGTGGCTTGTAGCTCCCTATCCCAGCACCACTTTGTGCGACCAAAAGCTATCATCCCAGAGCTTCCAATAAGCTGCACTGTTTTGAGCAGTTGGAGCCTGCTTCTTCTTTTGCGGATCCATCCGACCGACATTCGGCTTTGACATGTCCCCGCTTACCCACATTTATAACAAATGACGTTCTTTAATTCTTATTGGAAACTGGGCGGCTGTGTTTGCAACAAAAGCCTGTGCGTGCATGCCACTCGGTCCAGACTGAGATCGTCTCTCTCCCTCTTCTTTGATCTTGGTTCGCAGTACCTCGAACTCTGGCAATGTGTCGCACGTCCTCAATGGCGACCACAAAATTTTCGCAATCCTTGGGAAGGCTCGACGGGAAGGATTATAGCTCGAAACTCCTGGCTGATATCCATTCCTACCGACGATAGCTGATCCAAAAAACCTCATGACGCATTCAGGTGACTGGAAACATGTTGGCCATCCTCCATTTTTAAATTCCCAGCAACGTTTTGTAGAAGGCGAAACTTTTTCGGACTGGCCCACTCGGTTGATGCACTTCTTTTAGTTTTGTCCAGGCCTCAAACGATGTCGTACACGTTTTTATAGTAACTCCAACTGCTGCAGTTTTAACGCTTAGTGTGATCATGGCCAGAGCCTTACTGTCACGGCTTGGCCAATTAGAGTTTTCACCGGCATCTTTCTTGTTTTAACTGGCCGGACGCCACGTCCCATCAGCTCTGGGCGTGTGTACCTAGTACGCTGCGCATCTGTGTTTGCCAAGATCATAATTCTTTTCCTCCAATTGTCTATTTGGTAAAGCGCACTCATGCTGAAGCTTTCTTTGGCAGCGATCCGATTCCAGCTCCCACTCACTGCTTGCACTCCGTAATGCAAACGCCGCTTCTATTTCTATTGAAATTTCTTTTCCTCCAAACCGCGTGGCCCTATACGTATGTGTATATATGTGTGCCCTGGGCCCATAACACAAATAATGTGTATTCCCGTATAAGTAAAAAGACGTCGGCCCCAGTTGGTGATACATATCGGAATGAACTTTATTCGATACTTTTTGGTGACTGCAGTTGGTACTATCGATACAAAC
>NW_024572289.1:0-3750 GCF_018153835.1 Drosophila eugracilis
TCCATTTCTCGCGAAAATGGATGATATTACCGTTATCAAATATGCCAACTTAAATTTTCCCATTTTTTCTAATTTAAGTTGCAGTATTATTGCTATAACTAAGCCAATAGTTACTCGAATCTGGAATGGCCTATCTCGTTCGATTCCTTGTTAAATTTCTAACAAAACTGCATTCACAGCTAAAATTGCGAATTTTGATCCATTTCTCGCGAAAATGGACGATTTTCCCGTTATTATATATGTGATATTTGGTTTAACCATTTTTCCTAATTTAACTGGCAGTATTACGGCTATAACTAAGCCAATAGTTACTCGAATCTGGAATGGCCTATCTCGTTCGATTCCTTGTTAAATTTCTAACAAAACTGCATTCACAGCTAAAATTGCGAATTTTGATCCATTTCTCGCGAAAATGGACGATATTACCCGTTATCAAATATGCCAACTTAAATTTTCCCATTTTTTCTAATTTAAGTTGCAGTATTATTGCTTTATAACTAAGCCAATAGTTACTCGAATCTGGAATGGCATATCTCGTTCGATTCCTTGTTAAATTTCTAACAAAACTGCATTCACAGCTAAAATTGCGAATTTTGATCCATTTCTCGCGAAAATGGACGATATTACCCGTTATCAAATATGCCAACTTAAATTTTCCCATTTTTCTAATTTAAGTTGCAGTATTATTGCTATAACTAAGCCAATAGTTACTCGAATCTTGAATAGCATATCTCGTTCGATTCCTTGTTAAATTTCTAACAAAACTGCATTCACAGCTAAAATTGCGAATTTTGATCCATTTCTCGCGAAAATGGACAATATTACCGTTATCAAATATGCCAACTTAAATTTTCCCATTTTTTCTAATTTAAGTTGCAGTATTATTGCTATAACTAAGCCAATAGTTACTCGAATCTGGAATGGCATATCTCGTTCGATTCCTTGTTAAATTTCTAACAAAACTGCATTCACAGCTAAAATTGCGAATTTTGATCCATTTCTCGCGAAAATGGACGATATTACCCGTTATCAAATATGCCAACTTAAATTTTCCCATTTTTTCTAATTTAAGTTGCAGTATTATTGCTATAACTAAGCCAATAGTTACTCGAATCTGGAATGGCATATCTCGTTCGATTCCTTGTTAAATTTCTAACAAAACTGCATTCACAGCTAAAATTGCGAATTTTGATCCATTTCTCGCAAAAATGGACGATATTACCCGTTATCAAATATGCCAACTTAAATTTTCCCATTTTTTCCTAATTTAAGTTGCAGTATTATTGCTATAACTAAGCCAATAGTTACTCGAATCTGGAATGGCATATCTCGTTCGATTCCTTGTTAAATTTCTAACAAAACTGCATTCACAGCTAAAATTGCGAATTTTTGATCCATTTCTCGCGAAAATGGACGATTTTCCCGTTATCAAATATGCCAACTTAAATTTTCCCATTTTTCCTAATTTAAGTTTGCAGTATTATTGCTATAACTAAGCCAATAGTTACTCGAATCTGGAATGGCATATCTCGTTCGATTCCTTGTTAAATTTCTAACAAAACTGCATTCACAGCTAAAATTGCGAATTTTGATCCATTTCTCGCGAAAATGGACGATATTTACCGTTATCAAATATGCCAACTTAAATTTTCCCATTTTTTCCTAATTTAAGTTGCAGTATTATTGCTATAACTAAGCCAATAGTTACTCGAATCTGGAATGGCATATCTCGTTCGATTCCTTGTTAAATTTCTAACAAAACTGCATTCACAGCTAAAATTGCGAATTTTGATCCATTTCTCGCGAAAATGGACGATATTACCGTTATCAAATATGCCAACTTAAATTTTCCCATTTTTTCTAATTTAAGTTGCAGTATTATTGCTATAACTAAGCCAATAGTTACTCGAATCTGGAATGGCATATCTCGTTCGATTCCTTGTTAAATTTCTAACAAAACTGCATTCACAGCTAAAATTGCGAATTTTGATCCATTTCTCGCGAAAATGGACGATATTACCGTTATCAAATATGCCAACTTAAATTTTCCCATTTTTTCTAATTTAAGTTGCAGTATTATTGCTATAACTAAGCCAATAGTTACTCGAATCTGGAATGGCATATCTCGTTCGATTCCTTGTTAAATTTCTAACAAAACTGCATTCACAGCTAAAATTGCGAATTTTGATCCATTTCTCGCAAAAATGGACGATATTACCGTTATCAAATATGCCAACTTAAATTTTCCCATTTTTTCTAATTTAAGTTGCAGTATTATTGCTATAACTAAGCCAATAGTTACTCGAATCTGGAATGGCATATCTCGTTCGATTCCTTGTTAAATTTCTAACAAAACTGCATTCACAGCTAAAATTGCGAATTTTGATCCATTTCTCGCGAAAATGGACGATATTACCCGTTATCAAATATGCCAACTTAAATTTTCCCATTTTTTTCCTAATTTAAGTTGCAGTATTATTGCTATAACTAAGCCAATAGTTACTCGAATCTGGAATGGCATATCTCGTTCGATTCCTTGTTAAATTTCTAACAAAACTGCATTCACAGCTAAAATTGCGAATTTTGATCCATTTCTCGCGAAAATGGACGATATAACCGTTATCAAATATGCCAACTTAAATTTTCCCATTTTTCCTAATTTAAGTTGCAGTATTATTGCTATAACTAAGCCAATAGTTACTCGAATCTGGAATGGCATATCTCGTTCGATTCCTTGTTAAATTTCTAACAAAACTGCATTCACAGCTAAAATTGCGAATTTTGATCCATTTCTCGCGAAAATGGACAATATTACCCGTTATCAAATATGCCAACTTAAATTTTCCCATTTTTTCTAATTTAAGTTGCAGTATTATTGCTATAACTAAGCCAATAGTTACTCGAATCTGGAATGGCATATCTCGTTCGATTCCTTGTTAAATTTCTAACAAAACTGCATTCACAGCTAAAATTGCGAATTTTGATCCATTTCTCGCGAAAATGGACGATATTACCCGTTATCAAATATGCCAACTTAAATTTTCCCATTTTTTCTAATTTAAGTTGCAGTATTATTGCTATAACTAAGCCAATAGTTACTCGAATCTGGAATGGCATATCTCGTTCGATTCCTTGTTAAATTTCTAACAAAACTGCATTCACAGCTAAAATTGCGAATTTTGATCCATTTCTCGCAAAAATGGACAATATTACCCGTTATCAAATATGCCAACTTAAATTTTCCCATTTTTCCTAATTTAAGTTGCAGTATTATTGCTATAACTAAGCCAATAGTTACTCGAATCTGGAATGGCATATCTCGTTCGATTCCTTGTTAAATTTCTAACAAAACTGCATTCACAGCTAAAATTGCGAATTTTGATCCATTTCTCGCGAAAATGGATGATATTACCCGTTATCAAATATGCCAACTTAAATTTTCCCATTTTTCCTAATTTAAGTTGCAGTATTATTATTCTATAACTAAGCCAATAGTTACTCGAATCTGGAATGGCATATCTCGTTCGATTCCTTGTTAAATTTCTAACAAAACTGCATTCACAGCTAAAATTGCGAATTTTGATCCATTTCTCGCGTAAAATGTACTATATTACCGTTTTCAAATATGCCAACTTAAATTTTCCCATTTTTCCTAATTTAAGTTGCAGTATTATTGCTATAACTAAGCCAATAGTTACTCGAATCTGGAATGGCATATCTCGTTCGATTCCTTGTTAAATTTCTAACAAA
>NW_024572290.1:0-4271 GCF_018153835.1 Drosophila eugracilis
TTTAAAATTGTGTAAAACAGTAACGGTATCTTATAGTCGCGGCACTGGACTATTGCGTTTCTTATTGTATATTTTTATACCCGTTACACGTAGATTAATAGGATATTCTAGATTCGCTGAAAAGTATGTAACAGATAGAAGGAAGCGTTTGCGACCCTATAAAGTATATATATTCTTGATCAGGATCAATAGCGAAGTCGATTGAGCCATGACCGCCGTCGTCCGTCCGTCCGTATGAACGCTGAGATCTCGGGGACTATAAAAGATACAAAGATGAGATTAAGCATGAATATTCTTGAGGTCCCGGGACAGCGCAAGTTTATTACAGCATCCTGCCACGCCCACTCTAAAGCCCACAAATCGCAAAAAACTAAAATTGCTGAAATCTAAAGAACTATTGGAGTTAGAAAGTTGAAATTCAGAAAGTATAATCTTTAGATGCCAGCGTATCTTATAGTGGTACTACTATCCGGCCACACCCACCCATACGCCCACAAGGCTCAAAAGACGGTTTTCGGATTTTCTAGAAAAGCTGATATCTCGGTAACTATAAGAGATAGAAAGTTCGGATTAAACATGTAGGTTTTAATGATGCTCCCATGCGATTTATTTTTTTCCGATCAAGCAATTGTGAATTTCCACTAGCAAAATAATATTTTAAAATTTTGTAAAACAGTTACGGGTATCTTATAGTCGCGGCACTCGACTATAGCGTTTCCTCTTGTTTATATCTAGAATTAAGCTTGTTCCTTTCCCCGTGTTTCTTTTCGTAAATTACCTCTCCTACGTGATAATTCTTATTTTGTCTATCTTTATTGTGAAAGTGCAACATTTTCTCTTGGGCTTGCTGCAATAATTTTAATATATCAAAAGGTCGATAATTGGTTATTGAATGAATTGTTAAATTGTATTTTTGTGCTGCTCTAATTATAATTTCCGGATAATCAATTAAATGAAGCTCATCTTTAATGCAGCCAGGAATTTCTGTTAACGTAGAGTGTGCTCTTTCTATTTGTCCGTTAGACGTACTATGACGAGGATCTGCAAAGAATAAAGATATCCCATTTCTTTGTGCAAAAGATTTAAATTGGGATGAAGAAAAACTTGGTTCGTTATCTATCATCAAAGATTTGGCTAATGGAAATTGTTGTAAAATTTCTGAAACTTTACTTTCTATATTTAGTTTATTAGGGATTTCTTTTACGACTAAGTATTTCGAATACGAATCTATACAAGTAATGAATATTAGATTCTGGGCGTAAAATAAGTCAAGATGCAAATTTTCACCTTCTCCTTCTGGAATTGGTGCTTGACCGATAGGAATCTGTACAGGGTGTCTGTTATATTTGTTTTGATTGCAGATAGTGCAATTCTTTATAAACTCTTTAAGCTTTTTGTATAAATTGGGCCAATAATAGAGTCTAGTTATTTGTTTATAATTTTCATCAAGCCCTCTATGAGCTCTATAATGAATTTCTGTGATAACAAGAGATCTGTCTTCAGCGATCTCGACATCCTGGACAAATGTCTTAGTGTATAAAAATGTGTTTATAAAATTGTCCTTAAGTGGTTTTTGAATTCTGTAAAAATCTTCTAGAGTACAGTGAACTCCTATTATTATATTGGGTGGAATATATTCCCTTAAGATTGATACTAAATTTTCTGGAGTGTGATACTCTATTATATGTTTGAAATTTCGGAATACATTAATCGACTCATGTATTGTATACCTGCCCGTTGCTATTCGCAACTGTTGCTTAAACTGGTTTAAGGGTTTTCGGGTTTCTTGTATTACAATCTCAAAACGACTCTCTGCTGAATGCTGAGTATTTTGATCTGAGACCGATGTATTACTTTCCGTTAAGTTATTTATTTGAATACTTGATAAAGCGTCCGCAACAATATTTGTTGCTCCTGGCTTGTAAATAATTTTGGGTGAATAGCTTTCAATAAAGGAATACCACCTTTTCATCTCAATATTTGGATTTTTTTTGAGAAATGGAAAATGAAAGTGGTTGATGATCGGTATAGATATCGATGTTGTTAACCCCATATAAGTAATTTAGAAGATTTTTAAAATCCCATACAATGGTTAAGCGTTCAGCCAAATTTTAATAATGAGAATTAAATCTTTATAATGTTGTTCAATTGTTTTTGAAAATATAATTATGACATCCATATAAACGTGACATGTTTTACCCACTTGTTCTCTTAAAATATCATAAATCGCTCGTTGGAATATTCTTGGAGCGTTGGTCAAACCGAAAGGCATTCTTAGGAATTCGTATTTCCCGTTTTTGATTGAAAATTAGGTTTTCTGAATGTCTTGTTTATTCACGAGAATCTGATGAAATCCAGATTCCAAGTCAATTGTTGAAAAGTATTTGGCTTTCCCAAGATTTGACAAAATCACTGAAGGGTCCTGCATTGGATATCTATCTGGTATTGTATTTTCATTAAGTTTTTTATAATCAATCACGATTCTGAGTTTTGGAGTTCCGTCTTCATTGAAACCCTTTTTTGGTACTACTAGTACCGATGAATTATAAGGACTTATACTTGGCCTTACAATTTCTTCTTTTAACATTCGACATATTTCAGAATTTAAAAAATCTGAAGCTGATTGAGCACAAGGGTATTGTTTGCTGCAAATGGCCCTATCATTTTTGGTGTTTATTTCACCGCGGATATCTGTCCTAAATGGAATCTGCATATTTATTTTTGAATGCTCTTCATTGATAATAATATAATATTTCGTTCTCCAGATCTTTTCTTTGATCTGCAGACGATATTTTTGTGTTGTTTATTCTTTGATTGTCGGATAGTTCAACGACGGCGTGTTCGGAATTTTTAAATTCCAAACCTTTTTTTTTTGTCGGTTCTCAACGACGGGCACGTTCAGGTTTTTAATTCCCAAACTTTTATTTTTGTCGGATATTTCAACGACGGCGTGTTCGGAATTTTTGAATTCCAAACTTCAGGATTTGTATATCCCAAACTAGATTCGCTTTGATTGCCCATTTCAGATTCGGATCTGATTTGACCTTTTTCATCAAAGTATTTTTTTAATAAAAATTCTTTTAATGGAAGAATGGTGTTTTCTTCTGTTGTAGAATGTTGGTTTAATATGTTTCCGTTATCATAATTTAATTTTTCTTCTATTCCATTATATTTAATTACTCCCTTAGCTGTATCAATTACCGCTCTATTTTTTTTAATAGGTTATAATTGACCAGTAAATCTGGAGTCAAGCCCATCTATTTCATAAAAAGTATATCCCGTATCAAAAATAGTTATCGTATGATAAAATTTAATTATTGAATATCCATTCACTGTGGATACTCTTTTGTAAATCGGAAGCTCGATCTTACTTTTATAAATTCGTGTTCTTATATAACACGAAGTTGCCTCAGTGTCAATTAATATTTTTAATTTCTTATTTATTTTTGGATCATTTCTGGTCAGGGCATGGTAAGCCCTACCCTGACTTTTGTCTAAAAAATGGTTCTCCTCAATGTTATTTAAATCATCGTCTTGTTAACCGGTTGGTTAACAGTTCCAGTTGGTACCCTTTTATTTTGGGCTTGGCCTTGCTGAGTGTTCTGGGTCTCAAATTTTTTTTGTTTTCTCCCCACTTGTTCTGACTATATTATTATTTTGATATTTATTATAGCCTTGATTATAGCCGTTGTTAGCCTTATTCTGAACCTGGATAGACTCGTCTACCTCCACTGGTTCCGGCTGCCTATAGGTGTTCCACTGTTTTTGTTGGTTATTAATAAATCTACCCTGATTCCAAAAATTATTTTTATTCTGATTATAATAACCATAAGTATTTTTGTTCTGGGTGTTGTTATGATTAAACCTTAAATTATTATTGTTTCGCTGGTTACTGTAACTATTGTTTTGCTGTCTTGTCTTGTGGTTGAAATGTGTTTGTGATCTCATTAGATGTGTCGCATTTTATATTTGGATCTACAATCTCTATCTGATAATCCTCAACCGTTTTAATTAGAAATTACTAATCGAAATTAGAAATTAACTCTTTCCATTTATATTTATTATTTATATTTATATTTATATTTATATTTCCTTTTTCATACAAATTTTTTTATATAATAAAAATAATAATAAAAATATATGATAATAATAATAAAAAAAGTAGTATCTCTCATGAATCGTCCTTATTTTTTTTCTTCTCGTTGTTATTTTGCCTGTTGGGGTCAGTCCTTATCTGAACGATGATCCTGATTGGGGTCGTCCTTCCTTTT
>NW_024572291.1:0-3074 GCF_018153835.1 Drosophila eugracilis
CTGCCGCCTGCCGGCCTCGCTTCCGCCTGCGCCGCCCTGTCGCCTGTCGCTCCGCGGTCAGCTCTGCCGCCTCCGCCGCCTCGGCGGCACCTGTCAGCCCGCCGCCTGCCGCCTGGTCAGCCTGTCAGCTCCGGAACAAATGCCTTCGCCGCTCCCGGCGGAGCCTGCTGTCAGGCTCGCCTGGGCCGCCCGCGCCCGCCGGCTCTGCCGCCTGCCGCCTGCCGCCTGCCGCCTCCGCCGCCTGCCGCCCAGCCGCCTGTTGCCTGCCGCTCGCCGCCTGCCGCCTGCCGCCTGCCGCCTGCCGCCTGTGCCTCATCGCCTGCCGCCTGCCGCCTGCCGCCTGGTTTGCCGCCTGCCGCCTGCCGCCTGCCTCCGCCGCCTGCTGCCCGTCGCCCGGCGGTCTGCCGCTTCGCCGCCTGCCGCCTGCGGCCTGTCAGCGCCTGTCCGCGCCTGTCCGCCCGCCGTCTGTCAGCCGCCAGCCCGCCGCCTGCCGCCCGGGGCCCGCCGCCTGCCGCCCGCCCGCCTGCTTCGCCTGTCAGCCTGTCGCCCGCCGCCGCGCCGCGCCGGCCGCCGCCCGTCTGTCCGTCTGCCCGTCGCCTGTCGCCCGCTCGCCCGTCCGCCGCCTGCCGCCTGTCCGCCTGCCGCCTGTCGCCTGCCGCCTCTCTGCTGTTGCCTGCTTGTTGCCTGTTGCCTGTTGCCCGTCGCGTTGCCTGCCGCCTGCCGCCGGTTGCCTGCTGCCTGCTGCCTAAACGCTGTCAGCCTGTTTGCCTGCGTCGCCTGCCGCCTGTCAGCCTGTTCTGCCTGGCTCTGTTGCCTGCCGCCTGCCGTTTGCCGCCTGCTTGTGTGTTGCCTGTTGCCTGCCGCCGCCTGCCGCCTGCCGCCGCTGTCAGCCCGCCGCCTGCCGCCTGCCGCCTGCCGCCTGCCGCCTGTCAGGCCTGCCGCCTGCCGCCTGTCGCCGCTCTGCCGCCTGCCGCCGCCTGCCGCCTGCCGCCTGCCGCCTGCCTGCCGCCTGTCAGCCTGCCGCCTGCCGCCTGCCGCCTGCCGCCTGCCGCCTGCCGCCTGTCAGCCGCCGCCTGCCGCCCGCCGCCCGCCGCCTGCCGCCTGCCGCCTGCCGCCTGTCGCCTGCGTCAGCCTGTCAGCCCGCCGCCCGCCGCCTGCCCGCCTGCCGCCCGTCAGCCCGCCGCCCGGCGCCGCCCGCCGCCTGCCGCCTGTCAGTCTGCCGCCTGTCACCTGTCAGCCTGTCCGCCCGCCGCCTGTCAGCCCGCGCTCGCCTGCCGCCCGCCGCCTGTCCGCCCGCCGCCTGCCGCCTGCCGCCTGCCGCCCGTCAGCCTGCCGCCAGCCTGCCGCCTGCTCGCCTGTCAGCCTGCCGCCCGCCCGCTTCGCCGCGCGCCTGCCGCCCGCCGCCTGCCGCCTGCCGCCCGCCGCCTGCCGTCAGCCTGCCGCCTGCTGCCTGCCGCCTGCCGCCTGCCGCCTGCCGCCTGCCGCCTGCCGCCTGCCGCCGGCCGCCTGCCGCTCAGGCCTGCCGCCTGCCGCCTGGCCGCCTGCCGCCTGCCGCCTGCCCGCCTGTCGCCGCCTGCCGCCTGCCGCCTGCCGCCCGCCGCCTGTTGCCTGCCGCCTGCCGCCTGCTGCCCGCCGCCTGCCGCCTGTCAGCCTGCCGCCCTGCCGCCTGCGCTCCGCCGGCCTGTCGCCTGTCCGCCTGCCGTCCGTCGCCTGTGCCGCCTGCCGCCTGCCGCCTGCCGCCTGCCGCCCGGCCGCCCGCCGCCTGCCGCCTGCCGCCTTTGCCGCCGCCTGCCGCCCGGCCGCCCGGCCGCCTGTCCGCCCGCCGCCTGCTGCCTGTTGCCTGTTCGGCCTGCCGCCGCCTGCCGCCTGCCGCCTGCCGGGCCTGCCGCCTGCCGCCTGCCGCCTGCCGCCTGCCGCCCGCTGCCTGCCGCCTGCCGCCTGCCGCCTGCCGCCTGCCGCCGGCCGCCTGCTGCCTGTCGCCTGCTGCCTGCCGCCTGCCGCCTGCCGCCCGCCGCCTGCCTGCCGCCCGCCGCCTGCCGCCTGCCGCCCGCCGCCTGCCGCCTGCCGCCGCCTGCCGCCTGCCGCCTGCCGCCTGCCGCCGCCTGGCCGCCTGCTGCCTGTTGCCTGCTCGCCTGCTGCCTGCTGCCTGTCAGCCTGCCGCCTGCCGCCTGCCGCCTGCCGCTCCGCCTGTCTGCCCGCCGCCTGCTGCCTGCTGCCCGCCGCCTGTCAGCCTGCCGCCTGCCGCCTGTCTGCCCGCCGGCCTGCCGCCTGCGTCGTCGCCGCCTGCCGCCTGCTGCCTGCCGCCTGCCGCCGGCCGCCTGCCGCCTGCTGCCTGCCGCCTGCTGCCTGCCGCCTGCCTGCCGCTTGCCTGTTGCCTGCTGCCTGCTGCCTGCTGCCTGCCGCCTGCTTTCTGTTGCGCTGCTGCCTGTTGCCTGTTGCCTGTTGCTGCTGCTGCCTCGCCTGCTGCCTGTTGCCTGGGCCGCCTGCCGCCTGGTCAGCCTGCCGCCGGCTCGCCTGCCGCCTGTCTGCCTGCCGCCTGCCGCCTGCCGCTCCGCCGCCTGCCGCCTGCCGCCTTGCCGCGCTGGGCCGCCCGCCGCCTGCCGGCCCGCCGCCTGCCGCCGGCCGCCGTCTGCCGCTTGCCCGTCAGCCTGCCGCCTGCCGCCCAAGCCGCCTGCCGCCTGCCGCTCTGTCCGCCTGCCGCCTGTCTGCCTGCCTGCCTGCTTCGCCTGCCGCCCGCCGCCCGCCGCCTGCCGCCCGCCGCCCGCCGCCTGTTGGCGTTCGCCGGTGAGCCTGCCGCCTGTCATTTGCCTGCCGCCTGCCGCCCGCCTGCCGCTGCCGCCGCCTGCCGCCGTTGCCGCCTGCCGCCTGCCGCCTGCCGCCTGCCGCCTGCTGCCTGCCGCCTGCCGCCTGCCGCCTGCTGCCTGCCGCCTGCCGCCTGCCGCCTGCTGCCTGCCTGCCGCCCGTTTGCCGCCTGCCGCCTGCCGCCCGCCGCCCGCCGCCCGTCAGCCTGTCAGCCCGTCGCCCGCCGCCCGCCGCGCCAAAGCCTGTGCTCGCCCGCCGCCTGCGCCTGCTGC
>NW_024572292.1:0-4880 GCF_018153835.1 Drosophila eugracilis
CTATGCCATTCCAGAATCGGGCTACTATTGGCTTAGTTATGGTCATAATACTGTCACTTAAAGGAGGAAAAATGGTAAAATCAAAGTTTAAATTTAATAAAGAATCCAACGAGCTATGCCATTTAAGATTCGGGCAACTATTGGCTTAGTAATAGCCATAATACTGACACTTAAAGGAGGAAAAATGGTAAAACCAAAGTTTAAATTTAATAAAGAATCCAACGAGCTATGCCATTCCAGAATCGGGCTACTATTGGCTTAGTTATGGTCATAATACTGTCACTTAAAGGAGGAAAAATGGTAAAACCAAAGTTTAAATTTAATAAAGAAACCAATGAGCTATGCCATTTCAGATTCGGGCTACTATTGGCTTAGTTATAGCCATAATACTGACACTTAAAGGAGGAAAAATGGTAAAACCAAAGTTTAAATTTAATAAAGAATCCAACGAGCTATGCCATTTCCAGATTCGGGCTACTATTGGCTTAGTTATAGCCATAATACTGACACTTAAAGGAGGAAAAATGGTAAAACCAAAGTTTAAATTTAATAAAGAATCCAACGAGCTATGCCATTTCAGATTCGGGCTACTATTGGCTTAGTTATAGCCATAATACTGACACTTAAAGGAGGAAAAATGGTAAAACCAAAGTTTAAATTTAATAAAGAATCCAACGAGCTATGCCATTCCAGAATCGGGCTACTATTGGCTTAGTTATAGCCATAATACTGACACTTAAAGGAGGAAAAATGGTAAAACCAAAGTTTAAATTTAATAAAGAATCCAACGAGCTATGCCATTCCAGATTCGGGCTACTATTGGCTTAGTTATAGCCATAATACTGACACTTAAAGGAGGAAAAATGGTAAAACCAAAGTTTAAATTTAATAAAGAATCCAACGAGCTATGCCATTTCCAGATTCGGGCTACTATTGGCTTAGTTATAGCCATAATACTGACACTTAAAGGAGGAAAAATGGTAAAACCAAAGTTTAAATTTAATAAAGAATCCAACGAGCTATGCCATTCCAGATTCGGGCTACTATTGGCTTAGTTATAGCCATAATACTGACACTTAAAGGAGGAAAAATGGTAAAACCAAAGTTTAAATTTAATAAAGAATCCAACGAGCTATGCCATTCCAGATTCGGGCAACTATTGGCTTAGTTATAGCCATAATACTGACACTTAAAGGAGGAAAAATGGTAAAACCAAAGTTTAAATTTAATAAAGAATCCAACGAGCTATGCCATTCCAGATTCGGGCTACTATTGGCTTAGTTATAGCCATAATACTGACACTTAAAGGAGGAAAAATGGTAAAACCAAAGTTTAAATTTAATAAAGAATCCAACGAGCTATGCCATTCCAGATTCGGGCTACTATTGGCTTAGTTATAGCCATAATACTGACACTTAAAGGAGGAAAAATGGTAAAACCAAAGTTTAAATTTAATAAAGAATCCAACGAGCTATGCCATTCCAGATTCGGGCTACTATTGGCTTAGTTATAGCCATAATACTGACACTTAAAGGAGGAAAAATGGTAAAACCAAAGTTTAAATTTAATAAAGAATCCAACGAGCTATGCCATTCCAGAATCGGGCTACTATTGGCTTAGTTATGGTCATAATACTGTCACTTAAAGGAGGAAAAATGGTGAAATCAAAGTTTAAATTTAATAAAGAATCCAACGAGCTATGCCATTTAAGATTCGGGCAACTATTGGCTTAGTAATAGCCATAATACTGACACTTAAAGGAGGAAAAATGGTAAAACCAAAGTTTAAATTTAATAAAGAATCCAACGAGCTATGCCATTCCAGATTCGGGCTACTATTGGCTTAGTTATAGCCATAATACTGACACTTAAAGGAGGAAAAATGGTAAAACCAAAGTTTAAATTTAATAAAGAATCCAACGAGCTATGCCATTCCAGATTCGGGCTACTATTGGCTTAGTTATAGCCATAATACTGACACTTAAAGGAGGAAAAATGGTAAAACCAAAGTTTAAATTTAATAAAGAATCCAACGAGCTATGCCATTCCAGATTCGGGCTACTATTGGCTTAGTTATAGCCATAATACTGACACTTAAAGGAGGAAAAATGGTAAAACCAAAGTTTAAATTTAATAAAGAATCCAACGAGCTATGCCATTCCAGATTCGGGCTACTATTGGCTTAGTTATAGCCATAATACTGACACTTAAAGGAGGAAAAATGGTAAAACCAAAGTTTAAATTTAATAAAGAATCCAACGAGCTATGCCATTCCAGATTCGGGCTACTATTGGCTTAGTTATAGCCATAATACTGACACTTAAAGGAGGAAAAATGGTAAAACCAAAGTTTAAATTTAATAAAGAATCCAACGAGCTATGCCATTCCAGATTCGGGCTACTATTGGCTTAGTTATAGCCATAATACTGACACTTAAAGGAGGAAAAATGGTAAAACCAAAGTTTAAATTTAATAAAGAATCCAACGAGCTATGCCATTCCAGATTCGGGCTACTATTGGCTTAGTTATAGCCATAATACTGACACTTAAAGGAGGAAAAATGGTAAAACCAAAGTTTAAATTTAATAAAGAAACCAACGAGCTATGCCATTCCAGATTCGGGCTACTATTGGCTTAGTTATAGCCATAATACTGACACTTAAAGGAGGAAAAATGGTAAAACCAAAGTTTAAATTTAATAAAGAATCCAACGAGCTATGCCATTCCAGATTCGGGCTACTATTGGCTTAGTTATAGCCATAATACTGTCACTTAAAGGAGGAAAAATGGTAAAACCAAAGTTTAAATTTAATAAAGAATCCAACGAGCTATGCCATTCCAGATTCGGGCTACTATTGGCTTAGTTATAGCCATAATACTGTCACTTAAAGGAGGAAAAATGGTAAAACCAAAGTTTAAATTTAATAAAGAATCCAACGAGCTATGCCATTCCAGATTCGGGCTACTATTGGCTTAGTTATAGCCATAATACTGACACTTAAAGGAGGAAAAATGGTAAAACCAAAGTTTAAATTTAATAAAGAATCCAACGAGCTATGCCATTCCAGATTCGGGCTACTATTGGCTTAGTTATAGCCATAATTTTTTATTTTATTTATTTATCTAAGGCTAACAATTAGTTAAAACTAAGAGCTAACAAATGGCTAGGAGCAATAGCAGCTAGGGCCTTCAGCTCGGCTTAAGTTAGAATATGGCTGGTGAATTTTTGGCTTATGAGTATATACATGCTATGGATTACTATTTACATTTTATTTACAAAAACTTTGATTTAGTTAGATTTGGGAGGTGATATGGGAGTAGTTTAGGAATTTGAGGATGTTTAAAGAGTTTGGTTTTGTGGGGGGGAATTATGGGGGTTAATATATAAAGAATAATAAAGAAAAAGGGAGTTTGGGGGGGGGGGGGGGGGGGGGGAGAAATAATATGGTGGATGTCAATCTGGGAGATGTTGCATAATGGGCACACGTTGTTCCTAGTTCTGTCGAGGTAGTGGGCGTTTGTTAAGAATGAGTGTCCTAGTCTGAGGCGGGTGATGATGATTTGTTCTTTTCTGTTTAGGAGGGAGTTTTTGAGGGGCTGGGTACAACGTTGATAACTTGAGTATTTCTTGATACCAAACGGAGGTACGCAGTTGTGTTTGTTTTGCATGTAGGAGAGATTTTAGGAAGTGGGATGCATCACTGTGGCTTAGGTTAGGGGTGTAGGTTAGGGGAAATTGGCAGCACGTTTTGCTGCAA
Source organism: Drosophila eugracilis (assembly GCF_018153835.1). Classification (NCBI taxonomy): domain Eukaryota; kingdom Metazoa; phylum Arthropoda; class Insecta; order Diptera; family Drosophilidae; genus Drosophila; species Drosophila eugracilis. Next base: position 3,758 of record NW_024572292.1, read on the forward strand.
AGTCTGCTTTCTCGTTGCCTGGAATGCCCATGTGACTGGGGATCCAGATAAGTTTGATTTTGGGAAGTGTTGGGTGATCATATTGCGAGCTAGGGTAGGATAGTGAGAATGGTTGTCGTGGTTAAGGATCGCGGTAACTGAGGAAAGGGAGTCTGTACAGATGGCGTGCTTGCCTGGCAGTACTTAAAGGAGGAAAAATGGTGAAACCAAAGTTTAAATTTAATAAAAAATCCAACGAGCTATGCCATTTAAGATTCGGGCAACTATTGGCTTAGTAATAGCCATAATACTGACACTTAAAGGAGGAAAAATGGTAAAACCAAAGTTTAAATTTAATAAAGAATCCAACGAGCTATGCCATTCCAGAATCGGGCTACTATTGGCTTAGTTATGGTCATAATACTGTCACTTAAAGGAGGAAAAATGGTAAAACCAAAGTTTAAATTTAATAAAGAAACCAATGAGCTATGCCATTTCAGATTCGGGCTACTATTGGCTTAGTTATAGCCATATTACTTACACTTAAAGGGGGAAAAATGGTAAAACCAAAGTTTAAATTTAATAAAGAATCCAACGAGCTATGCCATTCCAGATTCGGGCTACTATTGGCTTAGTTATAGCCATAATACTGACACTTAAAGGGGGAAAAATGGTAAAACCAAAGTTTAAATTTAATAAAGAATCCAACGAGCTATGCCATTCCAGATTCGGGCTACTATTGGCTTAGTTATAGCCATAATACTGACACTTAAAGGAGGAAAAATGGTAAAACCAAAGTTTAAATTTAATAAAGAATCCAACGAGCTATGCCATTCCAGATTCGGGCTATTATTGGCTTAGTTATAGCCATAATACTGACACTTAAAGGAGGAAAAATGGTAAAACCAAAGTTTAAATTTAATAAAGAATCTAACAAACTATGCCATTCCAGATTCGGGCTACTATTGGCTTAGTTATAGCCATAATACTGACACTTAAAGGAGGAAAAAATGGTAAAACCCAAAGTTTAAATTTAATAAAGAATCCAACGAGCTATGCCATTCCAGATTCGGGCTACTATTGGCTTAGTTATAGCCATAATACTGACACCTAAAGGAGGAAAAATGGTAAAACCAAAGTTTAA
>NW_024572293.1:0-3970 GCF_018153835.1 Drosophila eugracilis
TTAGTTATAGCCATAATACTGACACTTAAAGGAGGAAAAAATGGTAAAACCAAAGTTTAAATTTAATAAAGAATCCAACGAGCTATGCCATTTCAGATTCGGGCTACTATTGGCTTAGTTATAGCCATAATACTGATCACTTAAAGGAGGAAAAATGGTAAAACCAAAGTTTAAATTTAATAAAGAATCCAACGAGCTATGCCATTCCAGAATCGGGCTACTATTGGCTTAGTTATAGCCATAATACTGACACTTAAAGGAGGAAAAATGGTAAAACCAAAGTTTAAATTTAATAAAGAATCCAACGAGCTATGCCATTTCAGATTCGGGCTACTATTGGCTTAGTTATAGCCATAATACTGTCACTTAAAGGGAGGAAAAATGGTAAAACCAAAGTTTAAATTTAATAAAGACGGAAAGGAGGAAAATGGTAAAACCAAAGTTTAAATTTAATAAAGAATCCAACGAGCTATGCCATTCCAGATTCGGGCTACTATTGGCTTAGTTATGGCCATAATACTGTCACTTAAAGGAGGAAAAATGGTAAAACCAAAGTTTAAATTTAATAAAGAATCCAACGAGCTATGCCATTTCCAGATTCGGGCTACTATTGGCTTAGTTATAGCCATAATACTGTCACTTAAAGGAGGAAAAATGGTAAAACCAAAGTTTAAATTTAATAAAGAATCCAACGAGCTATGCCATTCCAGATTCGGGCTACTATTGGCTTAGTTATAGCCATAATACTGACACTTAAAGGAGGAAAAATGGTAAAACCAAAGTTTAAATTTAATAAAGAATCCAACGAGCTATGCCATTTCCAGATTCGGGCTACTATTGGCTTAGTTATAGCCATAATACTGACACTTAAAGGAGGAAAAATGGTAAAACCAAAGTTTAAATTTAATAAAGAATCCAACGAGCTATGCCATTCCAGATTCGGGCTACTATTGGCTTAGTTATAGCCATAATACTGTCACTTAAAGGAGGAAAAATGGTAAAACCAAAGTTTAAATTTAATAAAGAATCCAACGAGCTATGCCATTCCAGATTCGGGCTACTATTGGCTTAGTTATAGCCATAATACTGACACTTAAAGGAGGAAAAATGGTAAAACCAAAGTTTAAATTTAATAAAGAATCCAACGAGCTATGCCATTCCAGATTCGGGCTACTATTGGCTTAGTTATAGCCATAATACTGACACTTAAAGGAGGAAAAATGGTAAAACCAAAGTTTAAATTTAATAAAGAATCCAACGAGCTATGCCATTCCAGATTCGGCCTACTATTGGCCTTAGTATAGCCATAATACTGACACTTAAAGGAGGAAAAATGGTAAAACCAAAGTTTAAATTTAATAAAGAATCCAACGAGCTATGCCATTTCCAGATTCGGGCTACTATTGGCTTAGTTATAGCCATAATACTGACACTTAAAGGAGGAAAAATGGTAAAACCAAAGTTTAAATTTAATAAAGAATCCAACGAGCTATGCCATTCCAGATTCGGGCTACTATTGGCTTAGTTATAGCCATAATACTGACACTTAAAGGAGGAAAAATGGTAAAACCAAAGTTTAAATTTAATAAAGAATCCAACGAGCTATGCCATTCCAGATTCGGGCTACTATTGGCTTAGTTATAGCCATAATACTGACACTTAAAGGAGGAAAAATGGTAAAACCAAAGTTTAAATTTAATAAAGAATCCAACGAGCTATGCCATTCCAGATTCGGGCTACTATTGGCTTAGTTATAGCCATAATACTGTCACTTAAAGGAGGAAAAATGGTAAAACCAAAGTTTAAATTTAATAAAGAATCCAACGAGCTATGCCATTCCAGATTCGGGCTACTATTGGCTTAGTTATGGTCATAATACTGTCACTTAAAGGAGGAAAAATGGTGAAATCAAAGTTTAAATTTAATAAAGAATCCAACGAGCTATGCCATTTAAGATTCGGGCAACTATTGGCTTAGTAATAGCCATAATACTGACACTTAAAGGAGGAAAAATGGTAAAACCAAAGTTTAAATTTAATAAAGAATCCAACGAGCTATGCCATTCCAGATTCGGGCTACTATTGGCTTAGTTATAGCCATAATACTGTCACTTAAAGGAGGAAAAATGGTAAAACCAAAGTTTAAATTTAATAAAGAATCCAACGAGCTATGCCATTCCAGATTCGGGCTACTATTGGCTTAGTTATAGCCATAATACTGACACTTAAAGGAGGAAAAATGGTAAAACCAAAGTTTAAATTTAATAAAGAATCCAACGAGCTATGCCATTCCAGATTCGGGCTACTATTGGCTTAGTTATAGCCATAATACTGACACTTAAAGGAGGAAAAATGGTAAAACCAAAGTTTAAATTTAATAAAGAATCCAACGAGCTATGCCATTCCAGATTCGGGCTACTATTGGCTTAGTTATAGCCATAATACTGTCACTTAAAGGAGGAAAAATGGTAAAACCAAAGTTTAAATTTAATAAAGAATCCAACGAGCTATGCCATTCCAGATTCGGGCTACTATTGGCTTAGTTATAGCCATAATACTGACACTTAAAGGAGGAAAAATGGTAAAACCAAAGTTTAAATTTAATAAAGAATCCAACGAGCTATGCCATTCCAGATTCGGGCTACTATTGGCTTAGTTATAGCCATAATACTGTCACTTAAAGGAGGAAAAATGGTAAAACCAAAGTTTAAATTTAATAAAGAATCCAACGAGCTATGCCATTCCAGATTCGGGCTACTATTGGCTTAGTTATAGCCATAATACTGTCACTTAAAGGAGGAAAAATGGTAAAACCAAAGTTTAAATTTAATAAAGAATCCAACGAGCTATGCCATTTCAGATTCGGGCTACTATTGGCTTAGTTATAGCCATAATACTGACACTTAAAGGAGGGAAAAATGGTAAAACCAAAGTTTAAATTTAATAAAGAATCCAACGAGCTATGCCATTCCAGATTCGGGCTACTATTGGCTTAGTTATAGCCATAATACTGACACTTAAAGGAGGAAAAATGGTAAAACCAAAGTTTAAATTTAATAAAGAATCCAACGAGCTATGCCATTTCCAGATTCGGGCTACTATTGGCTTAGTTATAGCCATAATACTGTCACTTAAAGGAGGAAAAATGGTAAAACCAAAGTTTAAATTTAATAAAGAATCCAACGAGCTATGCCATTCCAGATTCGGGCTACTATTGGCTTAGTTATAGCCATAATACTGACACTTAAAGGAGGAAAAAATGGTAAAACCAAAGTTTAAATTTAATAAAGAAACCAACGAGCTATGCCATTTCAGATTCGGGCTACTATTGGCTTAGTTATAGCCATAATACTGACACTTAAAGGAGGAAAAATGGTAAAACCAAAGTTTAAATTTAATAAAGAATCCAACGAGCTATGCCATTCCAGATTCGGGCTACTATTGGCTTAGTTATAGCCATAATACTGACACTTAAAGGAGGAAAAATGGTAAAACCAAAGTTTAAATTTAATAAAGAATCCAACGAGCTATGCCATTTCAGATTCGGGCTACTATTGGCTTAGTTATAGCCATAATACTGACACTTAAAGGAGGAAAAATGGTAAAACCAAAGTTTAAATTTAATAAAGAATCCAACGAGCTATGCCATTCCAGATTCGGGCTACTATTGGCTTAGTTATAGCCATAATACTGACACTTAAAGGAGGAAAAATGGTAAAACCAAAGTTTAAATTTAATAAAGAATCCAACGAGCTATGCCATTCCAGAATCGGGCTACTATTGGCTTAGTTATGGTCATAATACTGTCACTTAAAGGAGGAAAAATGGTGAAATCAAAGTTTAAATTTAATAAAGAATCCAACGAGCTATGCCATTTAAGATTCGGGCAACTATTGGCTTAGTAATAGCCATAATACTGACACTTAAAGGAGGAAAAATGGTAAAACCAAAGTTTAAATTTAATAAAGAAT
>NW_024572294.1:0-24724 GCF_018153835.1 Drosophila eugracilis
GAAAAGCTGTTATCTCGGTACATATAAGTGATAGAAAGTTCGGATTAAGCATGTAGGTATTTAGATGCTCCCAATGCGAATTTTTTTTCCGATCAAGCCACGTCCACTCTAAGGCCCACAAGACCCGAAAAACCAAAATTGCTATCTATAGCGAAAACGATTGAGCCATGTCCGTCTGTCTGTCCGTATGAACGCCGAGATCTCAGGAAATATAAGAGATACAAAGTTCAGATTTAGCATAGAGATTCTTGAAGTCCCTACGCAGCGCAGTGGCATCCTGCCACGCCCACTCTAACGCCCACAAATCGCGAAAAACTGAAATTGTTGAAATCTCATCTATCTATATTCTTTATATGTCAGCGCATTTTGTAGTGGTACTATTATCCCTTCAAAACGGTTTTCGCATTTTCTAGAAAAGCTGGTATCTCGGTACATATAAGTGATAGAAAGTTCGGATTAAGCATGTAGGTATTCATGATGCTCCTAATGCGAACGGCCACACGCGCCCACCATGCTCAAAATACGGCTTTCGCATTTTCTAGAAAAGCTGATATCTCGGTACCTATAAGTAATAGAAAGTTCGGAATAACCATGATGGTTTTTATGATGCTCTTAATGCGAATTTTTTTTTCCGATCAAGCCACGTCCACGCTAAGGCCCACAAAACCCGAAAAACCAAAAATGCTATCAATAGCGAAAACGATTGAGCCATGTCCGTCTGTCTGTCCGTCTGCCCGTATGAACGCCGAGATCTCTGGAAATATAAGAGATACAAAGTTCAGATTTAGCATAAAGATTCTTGAAGTCCCTACGCAGCGCAAGTTAAATCAGCATCTTGCCACGCCCACTCTAACGCCCACAAATCGCGAAAAACTAAAATCGCTGAAATCCCAGGTACTATTACTCTAAGGTCCACAAAATCCGAAAACCAAAATTGCGATCAATAGCGAAAACTATTGAGCCATGTCCGTCTGTCTGTCCGTATGAACGCCGAGATCTCAGGAAATATAAGAGATACAAACTTCAGATTAAGCATAAAGATCCTTGAAGTGCCTACGCAGCGGAAGTTTATTACAGCATCCTGCCAGGCCCACTCTAACGCCCACAAATCGCGAAAAACTAAAATCGCTGAAATCTTAGGAACTATTAGAGCTAAAAAGTTAAAGTCAGTATGTATAATCTTTATATAGCATCTTATAGTGGTACTATAAACCGGCCACACGCACCCATACGCCCATCATGTTCAAAATACGGTTTTCGCATTTTCTAGAAGAGGTGATATCTCGGTACCTATAAGTAATAGAGAGTTCGGATTAAGCATGCAGGTTTTTATAATGCTCCCAATGCGAATTTTTTTTTCCGATCAAGCCACTAAGGCCCACAAAACCCGAAAAACCAAAAATGTTATTAATAGCGAAAACGATTGAGCCTTGTCCGTCTGTCTGTCCGTATGAACGCCGAGATCTCAGGAAATATAATAGATACAAAGTTCAGATTTAGCATAAAGATTCCTGAAGTCCCTACGCAGCGTAAGTTTATTACAGCATCCTGCCACGCCCACTCTAACGCCCATAAATCGCGAAAAACTGAAATTGTTGAAATCTCATCTATCTATAATCTTTATATGTCAGCGCATTTTGTAGTGGTACTATTATCCCTTCAAAACGGTTTTCGCATTTTCTAGAAAAGCTGGTATCTCGGTACATATAAGTGATAGAAAGTTCGGATTAAGCATGTAGGTATTCATGATGCTCCCAACGCGACTTTTTTTTTCCGATCAAGCCACGTCCACTCTAAGGCCCACAAGACCCGAAAAACCAAAATTGCTATCTATAGCGAAAACGATTGAGCCATGTCCGTCTGTCTGTCCGTCTGTCCGTATGAACGGCGAGATCTCAGGAAATATAAGAGATACAAAGTTCAGATTAAGTATAAAGATTCTTGAAGTCCCTACGCAGCGCAAAATTATATCAGCATCCTCTCACGCCCACTCTAACGCCCACAAATCGCGAAAAACTAAAATCGCTGAAATCTCAGGAACTATTAGAGCTAGAAAGTTAAAATTCAGTATGTATAATCGTTATATGACAGCGCATTTTATAGTGGTACTATTATCCGGCCACACGCACCCATACGCCCACCATGCTCAAAATACGGTTTTCGCATTTTCTAGAAAAGCTGGTATCTCGGTACATATAAGTGATAAAAAGTTCGGATTAAGCATGTAGGTATTTAGATGCTCCCAATGCGACTTTTTTTTTCCGATCAAGCCACGTCCACTCTAAGGCCCACAAGACCCGAAAAACCAAAATTGCTATCTATAGCGAAAACGATTGAGCCATGTCCGTCTGTCTGTCCGTATGAACGCCGAGATCTCAGGAAATATAAGAGATACAAAGTTCAGATTTAGCATAAAGATTCGTGAAGTCCCTACGCAGCGTAAGTTTATTACAGCATCCTGCCACGCCCACTCTAACGCCCATAAATCGCGAAAAACTTAAATTGTTGAAATCTCATCTATCTATAATCTTTATATGTCAGCGCATTTTGTAGTGGTACTATTATCCCTTCAAAACGGTTTTCGCATTTTCTAGAAAAGCTGGTATCTCGGTACCTATAAGTTCGGATTAAGCATGTAGGTATTTAGATGCTCCCAATGCGAATTTTTTTTTCCGATCTAGCCACGTCCACTCTTAGGCCCACAAAACCCGAAAAACCAAAAATGCTATCAATAGCGCAAAACTATTGAGCCATGTCCGTCTGTCTGTCCGTCTGCCCGTACGAACGCCGAGATCTCTGGAAATATAAGAGATACAAAGTTCAGATTTAGCATAAAGATTCTTGAAGTCCCTACGCAGCACAAGTTAAATCAGCATCGTGCCACGCCCACTCTAACGGCCACAAATCGTGAAAAACTAAAATCGCTGAAATCCCAGGTACTATTACTCTAAGGCCCACAAAATCCGAAAACCAAAATTGCGATCAATAGCGAAAACTATTGAGCCATGTCCGTCTGTCTGTCCGTATGAACGCCGAGATCTCAGGAAATATAAGAGATACAAAGTTCAGATTTAGCATAAAGATTCGTGAAGTCCCTACGCAGCGTAAGTTAAATCAGCATCGTGCCACGCCCACTCTAACGGCCACAAATCGCGAAAAACTAAAATCGCTGAAATCCCAGGTACTATTACTCTAAGGCCCACAAAATCCGAAAACCAAAATTGCGATCAATAGCGAAAACTATTGAGCCATGTCCGTCTGTCTGTCCGTATGAACGCCGAGATCTCAGGAAATATAAGAGATACAAACTTCAGATTAAGCATAAAGATCCTTGAAAAGCCTACGCAGCGGAAGTTTATTACAGCATCCTGCCAGGCCCACTCTAACGCCCACAAATCGCGAAAAACTAAAATCGCTGAAATCTTAGGAACTATTAGAGCTAAAAAGTTGAAGTCAGTATGTATAATCTTTATATGACAGCGCATCTTATAGTGGTACTATAAACCGGCCACACGCACCCATACGCCCATCATGTTCAAAATACGGTTTTCGCATTTTCTAGAGGAGCTGATATCTCGGTACCTATAAGTAATAGAGAGAGTTCGGATTAAGCATGTAGGTTTTTATAATGCTCCCAATGCGAATTTTTTTTTCCGATCAAGCCACGTCCACTCTAAGGCCCACAAAACCCGAAAAACCAAAAATGTTATTAATAGCGAAAACGATTGAGCCTTGTCCGTCTGTCTGTCCGTATGAGCGCCGAGATCTCAGGAAATATAATAGATACAAAGTTCAGATTTAGCATAAAGATTCCTGAAGTCCCTACGCAGCGTAAGTTTATTACAGCATCCTGCCACGCCCACTCTAACGCCCATAAACTGAAATTGTTGAAATCTCATCTATCTATAATCTTTATATGTCAGCGCATTTTGTAGTGGTACTATTATCCCTTCAAAACGGTTTTCGCATTTTCTAGAAAAGCTGGTATCTCGGTACCTATAAGTGATAGAAAGTTCGGATTAAGCATGTAGGTATTCATGATGCTCTCAATGCGAATTTTTTTCCCGATCAAGCCACGTCCACTCTAAGGCCCACAAAACCCGAAAAACCAAAAATGCTATCAATAGCGAAAACGATTGAGCCATGTCCGTCTGTCTGTCCGTATGAACGCCGAGATCTCAGGAAATATAAGAGATACAAAGTTCAGATTTAGCATAAAGATTCTTGAAGTCCCTACGCAGCGTTAGTTTATTACAGCATCCTGCCACGCCCACTCACCCACAAATCGCGAAAAACTGAAATTGTTGAAATCTCATCTATCTATAATCTTTATATGTCAGCGCATTTTGTAGTGGTACTATTATCCCTTCAAAACGGTTTTCGCATTTTCTAGAAAAGCTGGTATCTCGGTACCTATAAGTGATAGAAAGTTCGGATTAAGCATGTAGGTATTTAGATGCTCCCAATGCGAATTTTTTTTTCCGATCAAGCCACGTCCACTCTAAGGCCCACAAAACCCGAAAAACAAAAAATGCTATCAATAGCGAAAACGATTGAGCCATGTCCGTCTGTCCGTATGAACGGCGAGATCTCAGGAAATATAAGAGATACAAAGTTCAGATTAAGTATAAAGATTCTTGAAGTCCCTACGCAGCGCAAAATTATATCAGCATCCTGTCACGCCCACTCTAACGCCCACAAATCGCGAAAAACTAAAATTGCTGAAATCTCAGAAACTATTAGAGCTAGAAAGTTAAAATTCAGTATGTATAATCTTTATATGACAGCGCATTTTATAGTGGTACTATTATCCGGCCACACGCACCCATACGCCCACCATGCTCAAAATACGGTTTTCGCATTTTCTAGAAAAGCTGGTATCTCGGTACATATAAGTGATAAAAAGTTCGAATTAAGCATGTAGGTATTTAGATGCTCCCAATGCGATTTTTTTTTTCCGATCAAGCCGCGTCCACTCTAAGGCCCACAAAATCCGAAAACCAAAATTGCGATCAATAGCGAAAACTATTGAGCCATGTCCGTCTGTCTGTCCGTATGAACGCCGAGATCTCAGGAAATATAAGAGATACAAACTTCAGATTAAGCATAAAGATCCTTGAAAAGCCTACGCAGCGGAAGTTTATTACAGCATCCTGCCAGGCCCACTCTAACGCCCACAAATCGCGAAAAACTAAAATCGCTGAAATCTTAGGAACTATTAGAGCTAAAAAGTTGAAGTCAGTATGTATAATCTTTATATGACAGCGCATCTTATAGTGGTACTATAAACCGGCCACACGCACCCATACGCCCATCATGTTCAAAATACGGTTTTCGCATTTTCTAGAGGAGCTGATATCTCGGTACCTATAAGTAATAGAGAGTTCGGATTAAGCATGTAGGTTTTTATAATGCTCCCAATGCGATTTTTTTTTTCCGATCAAGCCACGTCCACTCTAAGGCCCACAAAACCCGAAAAACCAAAAATGTTATTAATAGCGAAAACGATTGAGCCTTGTCCGTCTGTCTGTCCGTATGAACGCCGAGATCTCAGGAAATATAATAGATACAAAGTTCAGATTTAGCATAAAGATTCCTGAAGTCCCTACGCAGCGTAAGTTTATTACAGCATCCTGCCACGCCCACTCTAACGCCCATAAACTGAAATTGTTGAAATCTCATCTATCTATAATCTTTATATGTCAGCGCATTTTGTAGTGGTACTATTATCCCTTCAAAACGGTTTTCGCATTTTCTAGAAAAGCTGGTATCTAGGTACCTATAAGTGATAGAAAGTTCGGATTAAGCATGTAGGTATTCATGATGCTCTCAATGCGAATTTTTTTCCCGATCAAGCCACGTCCACTCTAAGTCCACAAAACCCGAAAAACCAAAAATGCTATCAATAGCGAAAACGATTGAGCCATGTCCGTCTGTCTGTCCGTATGAACGCCGAGATCTCAGGAAATATAAGAGATACAAAGTTCAGATTTAGCATAAAGATTCTTGAAGTCCCTACGCAGCGTTAGTTTATTACAGCATCCTGCCACGCCCACTCACCCACAAATCGCGAAAAACTGAAATTGTTGAAATCTCATCTATCTATAATCTTTATATGTCAGCGCATTTTGTAGTGGTACTATTATCCCTTCAAAACGGTTTTCGCATTTTCTAGAAAAGCTGGTATCTCGGTACCTATAAGTGATAGAAAGTTCGGATTAAGCATGTAGGTATTTAGATGCTCCCAATGCGAATTTTTTTTTCCGATCAAGCCACGTCCACTCTAAGGCCCACAAAACCCGAAAAACAAAAAATGCTATCAATAGCGAAAACGATTGAGCCATGTCCGTCTGTCCGTATGAACGGCGAGATCTCAGGAAATATAAGAGATACAAAGTTCAGATTAAGTATAAAGATTCTTGAAGTCCCTACGCAGCGCAAAATTATATCAGCATCCTGTCACGCCCACTCTAACGCCCACAAATCGCGAAAAACTAAAAATCGCTGAAATCTCAGAAACTATTAGAGCTAGAAAGTTAAAATTCAGTATGTATAATCTTTATATGACAGCGCATTTTATAGTGGTACTATTATCCGGCCACACGCACCCATACGCCCACCATGCTCAAAATACGGTTTTCGCATTTTCTAGAAAAGCTGGTATCTCGGTACATATAAGTGATAAAAAGTTCGAATTAAGCATGTAGGTATTTAGATGCTCCCAATGCGATTTTTTTTTTCCGATCAAGCCGCGTCCACTCTAAGGCCCACAAAATCCGAAAACCAAAATTGCGATCAATAGCGAAAACTATTGAGCCATGTCCGTCTGTCTGTCCGTATGAACGCCGAGATCTCAGGAAATATAAGAGATACAAACTTCAGATTAAGCATAAAGATCCTTGAAAAGCCTACGCAGCGGAAGTTTATTACAGCATCCTGCCAGGCCCACTCTAACGCCCACAAATCGCGAAAAACTAAAATCGCTGAAATCTTAGGAACTATTAGAGCTAAAAAGTTGAAGTCAGTATGTATAATCTTTATATGACAGCGCATCTTATAGTGGTACTATAAACCGGCCACACGCACCCATACGCCCATCATGTTCAAAATACGGTTTTCGCATTTTCTAGAGGAGCTGATATCTCGGTACCTATAAGTAATAGAGAGTTCGGATTAAGCATGTAGGTTTTTATAATGCTCCCAATGCGAATTTTTTTTTCCGATCAAGCCACGTCCACTCTAAGGCCCACAAAACCCGAAAAACCAAAAATGTTATTAATAGCGAAAACGATTGAGCCTTGTCCGTCTGTCTGTCCGTATGAACGCCGAGATCTCAGGAAATATAATAGATACAAAGTTCAGATTTAGCATAAAGATTCCTGAAGTCCCTACGCAGCGTAAGTTTATTACAGCATCCTGCCACGCCCACTCTAACGCCCATAAACTGAAATTGTTGAAATCTCATCTATCTATAATCTTTATATGTCAGCGCATTTTGTAGTGGTACTATTATCCCTTCAAAACGGTTTTCGCATTTTCTAGAAAAGCTGGTATCTCGGTACCTATAAGTGATAGAAAGTTCGGATTAAGCATGTAGGTATTCATGATGCTCCCAACGCGAATTTTTTTTTCCGATCAAGCCACGTCCACTCTAAGGCCCACAAAATCCGAAAAACAAAAAATGCTATCAGTAGCGAAAACGATTGAGCTATGTCCGTCTGTCTGTCCGTATGAACGCCGAGATCTCAGGAAATATAAGAGATACAAAGTTCAGATTTAGCATAAAGATTCGTGAAGTCCCTACGCAGCGTAAGTTTATTACAGCATCCTGCCACGCCCACTCTAACGCCCATAAATCGCGAAAAACTGAAATTGTTGAAATCTCATCTATCTGTAATCTTTATATGTCAGCGCATTTTGTAGTGGTACTATTATCCCTTCAAAACGGTTTTCGCATTTTCTAGAAAAGCTGGTATCTCGGTACATATAAGTGATAGAAAGTTCGGATTAAGCATGTAGGTATTCATGATGCTCCCAACGCGAATTTTTTTTTCCGATCAAGCCTCGTCCACTCTAAGGCCCACAAAATCCGAAAAACAAAAAATGCTATCAGTAGCGAAAACGATTGAGCCATGTCCGTCTGTCTGTCCGTATGAACGCCGAGATCTCAGGAAATATAAGAGATACAAAGTTCAGATTTAGCATAAAGATTCGTGAAGTCCCTACGCAGCGTAAGTTTATTACAGCATCCTGCCACGCCCACTCTAACGCCCATAAATCGCGAAAAACTGAAATTGTTGAAATCTCATCTATCTGTAATCTTTATATGTCAGCGCATTTTGTAGTGGTACTATTATCCCTTCAAAACGGTTTTCGCATTTTCTAGAAAAGCTGGTATCTCGGTACATATAAGTGATAGAAAGTTCGGATTAAGCATGTAGGTATTCATGATGCTCCCAACGCGAATTTTTTTTCCGATCAAGCCACGTCCACTCTAAGGCCCACAAAACCCGAAAAACAAAAAATGCTATCAATAGCGAAAACGATTGAGCCATGTCCGTCTGTCTGTCCGTATGAACGGCGAGATCTCAGGAAATATAAGAGATACAAAGTTCAGATTAAGTATAAAGATTCTTGAAGTCCCTACGCAGCGCAAAATTATATCAGCATCCTGTCACGCCCACTCTAACGCCCACAAATCGCGAAAAACTAAAATCGCTGAAATCTCAGAAACTATTAGAGCTAGAAAGTTAAAATTCAGTATGTATAATCTTTATATGACAGCGCATTTTATAGTGGTACTATTATCCGGCCACACGCACCCATACGCCCACCATGCTCAAATTACGGTTTTCGCATTTTCTAGAAAAGCTGGTATCTCGGTACATATAAGTGATAAAAAGTTCGAATTAAGCATGTAGGTATTTAGATGCTCCCAATGCGAATTTTTTTTTCCGATCAAGCCGCGTCCACTCTAAGGCCCACAAAACCCGAAAAACCAAAATTGCTATCTATAGCAAAAACGATTGAGCCATGTCCATGTTTATTACAGCATTGCCACGCCCACTCTAACGCCCATAAATCGCGAAAAACTGAAATTGTTGAAATCTCATCTATCTATAATCTTTATATGTCAGCGCATTTTGTAGTGGTACTATTATCCCTTCAAAACGGTTTTCGCATTTTCTAGAAAAGCTGGTATCTCGGTACCTATAAGTGACAGAAAGTTCGGATTAAGCATGTAGGTATTTAGATGCTCCCAATGCGAATTTTTTTTTCCGATCAAGCCACGTCCACTCTAAGGCCCACAAAACCCGAAAAACCAAAAATGCTATCAATAGCGAAAACGATTGAGCCATGTCCGTCTGCCCGTATGAACGCCGAGATCTCTGGAAATATAAGAGATACAAAGTTCAGATTTAGCATAAAGATTCTTGAAGTCCCTACGCAGCACAAGTTAAATCAGCATCCTGCCACGCTCACTCTAACGCCCACAAATCGCGAAAAACTAAAATCGCTGAAATCCCAGGTACTATTACTTTAAGGCCCACAAAATCCGAAAACCAAAATTGCGATCAATAGCGAAAACTATTGAGCCATGTCCGTCTGTCTGTCCGTATGAACGCCGAGATCTCAGGAAATATAAGAGATACAAACTTCAGATTAAGCATAAAGATCCTTGAAGTGCCTACGCAGCGGAAATTTATTACAGCATCCTGCCAGGCCCACTCTAACGCCCACAAATCGCGAAAAACTAAAATCGCTGAAATCTTAGGAACTATTAGAGCTAAAAAGTTGAAGTCAGTATGTATAATCTTTATATGACAGCGCATCTTATAGTGGTACTATAAACCGGCCACACGCACCCATACGCCCATCATGTTCAAAATACGGTTTTCGCATTTTCTAGAAGAGCTGATATCTCGGTACCTATAAGTAATAGAGTGTTCGGATTAAGCATGTAGGTTTTCATAATGCTCCCAATGGGAATTTTTTTTTCCGATCAAGCCACGTCCACTCTAAGGCCCACAAAACCCGAAAAACCAAAAATGTTATCAATAGCGAAAACGATTGAGCCATGTCCGTCTGTCTGTCCGTCTGTCCGTATGAACGGCGAGATCTCAGGAAATATAAGAGATACAAAGTTCAGATTAAGTATAAAGATTCTTGAAGTCCCTACGCAGCGCAAAATTATATCAGCATCCTGTCACGCCCACTCTAACGCCCACAAATCGCGAAAAACTAAAATCGCTGAAATCTCAGGAACTATTAGAGCTAGAAAGTTAAAATTCAGTATGTATAATCTTTATATGACAGCGCATTTTATAGTGGTACTATTATCCGGCCACACGCACCCATACGCCCACCATGCTCAAAATACAGTTTTCGCATTTTCTAGAAAAGCTGGTATCTCGGTACATATAAGTGATAGAAAGTTCGGATTAAGCATGTAGGTATTTAGATGCTCCCAATGCGAATTTTTTTTTCCGATCAAGCCACGTCCACTCTAAGGCCCACAAGACCCGAAAAACCAAAATTGCTATCTATAGCGAAAACGATTGAGCCATGTCCGTCTGTCCGTATGAACGCCGAGATCTCAGGAAATATAAGAGATACAAAGTTCAGATTTAGAATAAAGATTCTTGAAGTCCCTACGCAGCGTAAGTTTATTACAGCATCCTGCCACGCCCTTTCTTACGCCCACAAATCGCGAAAAACTGAAATTGTTGAAATCTCATCTATCTGTAATCTTTATATGTCAGCGCATTTTGTAGTGGTACTATTATCCCTTCAAAACGGTTTTCGCATTTTCTAGAAAAGCTGGTATCTCGGTACCTATAAGTGATAGAAAGTTCGGATTAAGCATGTAGGTATTCATGATGCTCCCAACGCGAATTTTTTTTTCCGATCAAGCCACGTCCACTCTAAGGCCCACAAAATCCGAAAAACAAAAAATGCTATCAGTAGCGAAAACGATTGAGCCATGTCCGTCTGTCTGTCCGTATGAACGCCGAGATCTCAGGAAATATAAGAGATACAAAGTTCAGATTTAGCATAAAGATTCGTGAAGTCCCTAGGCAGCGTAAGTTTATTACAGCATCCTGCCACGCCCACTCTAACGCCCATAAATCGCGAAAAACTGAAATTGTTGAAATCTCATCTATCTGTAATCTTTATATGTCAGCGCATTTTGTAGTGGTACTATTATCCCTTCAAAACGGTTTTCGCATTTTCTAGAAAAGCTGGTATCTCGGTACATATAAGTGATAGAAAGTTCGGACTAAGCACGTAGGTATTCATGATGCTCCCAATGCGAACTTTTTTTTTTTCGATCAAGCCACGTCCACTCTAAGGACCACAAAACCCGAAAAACCAAAAATGCTATCCGTCTGTTCGTATGAACGCTGAGAGCTCAGGAAATATAATAGATACAAAGTTCAGATTAAGCATAAAGATTCTTGAAGTGCCTACGCAGCGGAAGTTTAGTACAGCATCCTGCCAGGCCCACTCTAACCCCCACAAATCGCGAAAAACTAAAATCGCTGAAATCTTAGGAACTATTAGAGCTAAAAAGTTGAAGTCAGTATGTATAATCTTTATATTCCAGCGCATTTTATAGTGGTACTATAAACCGGCCACACGCACCCATACGCCCATCATGTTCAAAAAACGGTTTTCGCATTTTCTAGAAAAGCTGATATCCCGGTACCTATAAGTAATAGAGAGTTCGGATTAAGCATGTAGGTTTTCATAATGCTCCCAATTCGAATTTTTTTTCCGATCAAGCCACGTGCACTCTAAGGCCCACAAAATCCGAAAACCAAAATTGCGATCAATAGCGAAAACGATTGAGCCATCTCCGTCTGTCTGTCCGTCTGTCCGTATGAACGCCGAGATCTTAGGAAATATAAGATATACAAAGTTCAGATTGAGTATAAAGATTCTTGAAGTCCATACGCAGCGCAAAATTATATCAGCATCCTGTCACGCCCACTCTAACGCCCACAAATCGCGAAAAACTAAAATCGCTGAAATCTCAGGAACTATTAGAGCTAGAAAGTTGAAATTCAGTATGTATAATTTTTATATGACAGCGCATTTTATAGTGGTACTATTATCCACACGCACCCATACACCCACCAAGCTTAAAATACGGTTTTCGCATTTGCTAGAAAAGCTTATATCCCGGAACCTATAAGTGATAGAAAGATCGAATTTAGCATGTAGGTTTTCATGATGCTCCCAATGCGAATTGTTTTTTTTTTCGATCAAGCCGCGTCCACTCTAAGGCCCACAAAACCCGAAAAACCAAAAATGCTATCCGTCTGTTCGTTTCAACGCTGAGATCTCAGGAAATATAAGCATAAAGAATTTTGAAGTGCCTACGCAGCGGAAGTTTATTACAGCATCCTGCCAGGCCCACTCTAACGCCCACAAATCGCGAAAAACTAAAATCGCTGAAATCTTAGGAACTATTAGAGCTAAAAAGTTGAAGTCAGTATGTATAATCTTTATATTCCAGCGCATCTCATAGTGGTACTATAAACCGGCCACACGCACCCATACGCCCACCATGCTCAAAATACGGTTTTCGCATTTTCTAGAAAAGCCGATATCTCGGTACCTATAAGTAATAGAAAGTTCGGAGCATGTAGGTTTTCATAATGCTCCCAATGTGAATCGTTTTTTTCCGATCAAGCCACGTCCACCCTAAGGCCCACAAAATCCGAAAACCAAAATTGCGATCACTAGCGAAAACGATTGAGCCATGTCTGTCTGTCTGTTATATGCTTATTAAAGCATCCTGCCACGCCCACTCTAACGCCCAAAAATCGCAAAAAACTAAAATTGCTGAAATCTCAGCTATGTATAATCTTTATATATCAGCGCATTTTATAGTGGTACTATTATCCGTTCAAAACGGTTTTCGCATTTTCTAGAAAGGCTGATATCTCTGTACATATAAGTGATAGAAAGTTCGGATTAAGCATGTAGGTTTTCATAATGCTCCTAATGCGAATTGTTTTTTTTTCGATCAAGCCACGTCCACTCTAAGGCCCACAAAACCGGAAAAACCAAAAATGCTATCAATAGCGAAAACGATTGAGCCATGTCCGTCTGTCGTTCTGTCTGTCCGTATGAACGCCGATGAAATGTCAGCGCATTTTTTAGTGGTTCTGTTATCCGTTCAAAACGGTTTTCGCATTTTCTAGAAAAGCTGGTATCTGGGGACATATAAGTGATAGAAAGTTCGGATTATGCATGTAGGTATTCATGATGCTCCCGATGCGAATTTTTTTTCCGATCAAGCCACGTCCACTCTAAGGCCCACAAAACCCGAAAAACAAAAAATGCTATCAATAGCGAAAACGATTGAGCCATGTCCGTCTGTCTGTCCGTCTGTCCGTATGAACGCCGAGATCTCAGGAAATATAAGAGATACAAATGTATAATCTTTATATGACAGCGCATTTTATAGTGGTACTATTATCCGGCCACACGCACCCATACGCCCACCATGCTCAAAATACGGTTTTCGCATTTTCTAGAAAAGCTGATATCTAAGTACCTATAAGTAATAGAAAGTTCGGAGCATGTAGGTTTTCATAATGCTCCCAATGTGAATTGTTTTTTTCCGATCAAGCCACGTCCACTCTAAGGCCCACAAAATCCGAAAACCAAAATTGCGATCACTAGCGAAAACGATTGAGCCATGTCCGTCTGTCTGTCCGTATGAACGCCGAGATCTCAGCAAATATAAGAGATACTAAGTTCAGATTCAGCATAAAGATTCTTGAAGTCCCTACGCAGCGTAAGCTTATTACAGCATCCTGCCACGCCCTTTCTTACGCCCACAAATCGCGAAAAACTGAAATTGTTGAAATCTCATCTATCTGTAATCTTTATATGTCAGCGCATTTTGTAGTGGTACTATTATCCCTTTAAAACGGTTTTCGCATTTTCTAGAAAAGCTGGTATCTCGGTACATATAAGTGATAGAAATTTCGGACTAAGCATGTAGGTATTCATGATGCTCCCAATGCGAATTGTTTTTTTTTCCGATCAAGCCACGTCCACTCTAAGGACCACAAAACCCGAAAAACCAAAAATGCTATCCGTCTGTTCGTATGAACGCTGAGATCTCAGGAAATATAAGAGATACAAAGTTCAGATTAAGCATAAAGATTCTTGAAGTGCCTACGCAGCGGAAGTTTAGTACAGCATCCTGCCAGGCCTACTCTAACCCCCACAAATCGCGAAAAACTAAAATCGCTGAAATCTTAGGAACTATTAGAGCTAAAAAGTTGAAGTCAGTATGTATAATCTTTATATTCCAGCGCATTTTATAGTGGTACTATAAACCGGCCACACGCACCCATACGCCCATCATGTTCAAAAAACGGTTTTCGCATTTTCTAGAAAAGCTTATATCCCTGAACCTATAAGTGATAGAAAGTTCGAATTTAGCATGTAGGTTTTCATAATGCTCCCAATGCGTATTGTTTTTTTCCGATCAAGCCACGTCCACCCTAAGGCCCACAAAATCCGAAAACCAAAATTGCGATCACTAGCGAAAACGATTGAGCCATGTCCGTCTGTCTGTTATATGCTTATTAAAGCATCCTGCCACGCCCACTCTAACGCCCAAAAATCGCAAAAAACTAAAATTGCTGAAATCTCAGCTATGTATAATCTTTATATATCAGCGCATTTTATAGTGGTACTATTATCCGTTCAAAACGGTTTTCGCATTTTCTAGAAAAGCTGATATCTCTGAACATATAGGTGATAGAAAGTTCGGATTAAGCATGTAGGTTTTCATAATGCTCCTTATGCGAATTGTTTTTTTTTCGATCAAGCCACGTCCACTCTAAGGCCCACAAAACCGGAAAAACCAAAAATGCTATCAATACCGAAAACGATTGAGCCATGTCCGTCTGTCGTTCCGTCTGTCCGTATGAACGCCGATGAAATGTCAGCGCATTTTTTAGTGGTTCTGTTATCCGTTCAAAACGGTTTTCGCATTTTCTAGAAAAGCTGGTATCTCAGTACATATAAGTGATAAAAAGTTCGGATTATGCATGTAGGTATTCATGATGCTCCCGATGCGAATTTTTTTTCCGATCAAGCCACGTCCACTCTAATGCCCACAAAACCCGAAAAACCAAAAATGCTATCAATAGCGAAAACGATTGAGCCATGTCCGTCTGTCTGTCCGTCTGTCCGTATGAACGGCGAGATCTCAGGAAATATAAGAGATACAAAGTTCAGATTAAGTATAAAGATTCTTACAGTCCCTACGCAGCACAAGTTTATATCAGCATCCTGCCACGCCCACTCTAACGCCCACAAATCGCTAAAAACCTAAAATCACTGAAATCTCAGGAACTATTAGAGCTAGAAAGTTGAAATTCAGTATGTATAATCTTTATATGACAGCGCATTTTATAGTGGTACTATTATCCGGCCACACGTACCCATACACCCACCATGCTCAAAATACGGTTTTCGCATTTGCTAGAACCTATAAGCGATAGAAAGTTCGAATTTAGCATGTAGGTTTTCATGATGCTCCCAATGCGAATTTTTTTCCGATTAAGCCATAGTTTAAGCATAAAAGTTTCTTGAAGTGCCTAAGTAGCGGATGTTTTTACAGCATCCTGGCAGGCCCACTTTAATGCCCACAAATCGCGAAAAACTAATATCGCTGAAATCTTAAGAACTATTAGAGCTAAAAAGTTGAAGTCAGTATGTATAATCTTTATATTCCAGCGCATCTCATAGTGGTACTATAAACCGGCCACACGCACCCATACGCCCATCATGTTCAAAATACGGTTTTCGCATTTTCTAGAAGACCTGATATCTTGGTAGCTATAAGTAATAGAGAATTCGGATTAAGCATGTAGGTTTTCATAATGCTCCCAATGCGATATGTTTTTTCCGATCAAGCCACGTCCACTCTAAGGCCCACAAATCCGAAAACCAAAAATTGCGATCAATAGCGAAAACGATTGAGCCATGTCCGTCTGTCTGTCCGTATGAACGCCGAGATCTCAGGAAATATAAGAGATACGAAGTTCAGATTAAGCATAAAGATTCTTTAAGTCCCTACGCAGCGTAAGTTTATTACAGCATCCTGCCACGCCCACTCTTACGCCCACAAATCGCCGAAAAACTGAAATTGCTGAAATCTCAGCTATGTATAGTCTTTATATGTCAGCGCATTTTGTAGTGGTTCTATTATCCGTTCAAAACGGTTTTCGCATTTCTCTAGAAAAGCTGGTATCTCGGTACATATAAGTAATAAAAAGTTCGGATTAAGCATAGGTATTCATGATGTGCTCCCAATGCGAATTCTTTTTTCCGATTAAGCCACGTCCACTCTATGGCCCACAAACCCGAAAAACCAAAAATGCTATCAATAGCGAAACGATTGAGCCAGGTGTCCGTCTGTCCGTCTGTCCGTCTGTCCGTATGTCACGCTGAGATCTCTGGAAAGTATAAGGAGATACAAAGTTCAGATTAAGCATAAAGATTCTTGAAGTGCCTTCGCAGCGGAAGTTTATTAAGCATCCTGCCAGGCCCTCTTACGCCCACAAATCGCAAGAAACTAAAATCGCTGAAATCTCAGCTATGTATAGTCTTTATATGTCAGAGCATTTTTTTAGTGGTACTATTATCCGTTCAAAAAGGTTTTCGCATTTTCTAGAAAAGCTGGTATCCTCGGTACATATAAGTGATAGAAAGTTCGGATAAAGCATGTAGGTATTCATGATCCTCGCAATGCGATTTTATTTTCCGATCAAGCCACGTCCACTCTAAGGCCCACAAAACCCGAAAACAAAAATGCTATCAATAGCGAAAACGATTGAGCCATGTCCGTCTGTCTGTCCGTCTGTCCGTATGAACGCCGAGATCTCAGGAAATATAAGAGATACAAAGTTCAGATTAAGTATAAAGACTCTTGAAGTCCCTACGCAGCGCAAGTTTATATCAGCATCCTGCCACGCCCACTCCAACGCCCACTCTAACGCCCACTCTAACGCCCACAAATCGCGAAAACCTAAAATCACTGAAATCTCAGGAACTATTAGAGCTAGAAAGTTGAAATTCAGTATGTATAATCTTTATATGACAGAGCATTTTATAGTGGTACTATTATCCGACCACTCTTACCCATACAACCACCAGCTCAGCTCCAACACGGTTTTTCGCATTATCTAGAAAAGCTTATATCCCTGAACCTATAAGTGATAGAAAGTTAGAATTTATCATGTAGGTTTGAAAATGTCTCCCAATGCGTATTGTTTTTTTTTCGATCCAAGCCACGTCCACTCAAAGGCCCCACAAAATCAAGAAAACCAAAATTGCGATCACTAGCGAAAACGATTGAACCATGTCCGATTCTCTCTGTCCCGTATAACGCCCAGATCTCGGGAAATATAAGAGATACTAAGTTCAGATTAAACATAAAAGATCTCCCTACGCAGCGTAAACCTATTATAGCATCCTGCCACGCCCACTCCTAACGCCCAAAAATCGCGAAAAACTAAAATTGCTGAAATCTCAGCTATGTATAATCTTTATATGTCAGCGCATTTTATAGTGGTACTATTATCAGTTCAAAACGGTTTCGCATTTTCTAGAAAAGCTGATATCTCGGTACATATAAGTGATAGAAAGTTCGGATTAAGCATGTAGGGTTTTCATAATGCTCCCTAATGCAAATTGTTTTTCTGATCCAAGCCACGTCCACTCTAAGGCCCACAAAACCCGAAAAACCAAAAATGCTATCAATAGCGAAAACGATTGAGCCATGTCCGTCTCTGTCCGTATGAACGCTGAGATCTCAGAAAATATAAAGAGATACAAAGTTCAGATTAAGCATAAAGATTTTTGAAGTGCCTAAGCAGCGGAAGTTTATTACTCCATCCTGCCAGGCCCACTCTAACGCCCACAAATCACGAAAACCTAAAATCACTGAAATCTCAAGGGACTATTAGAGCTAGAAAGTTGAAATTCAGTATGTACAAGGTGTGTTCAAAAAGTAAAGGTGACTTTTCAAATTTCGCGGGCAACATATTTTCGATTATCGTTTTTTTGTTTTGTTATATTGGTACACTCTTCCTAACATCTGTACCCAAGTTTCAATGGAACATCCTCTTTTGTTTGGTTGTGAGAGGCGTAAAGTTACAAGTTATTTTTTGCGAGCTCGGCGATTTTTTGCTATCGAAAAATATGGATCAAAGGATTTGCATCCAAATTTTGTGTAAAAAAATAAAATTAAGTGCTCTGAAACACTTGAAATGTTGACAGTGGCATACGGTGAAACTGTTCTGAGTAAAAAAATGTGTACAAGTGGTACAAACTCTTCCAAGATGGCCGGGAAGATGCCAATGACCAGCCTCGCTCTGGACGCCCAAGCACGTCAACAACTGATGAAAACGTTCAAGCAGTGACGAAAATTGTTTTGGAAAATCGTCGAATCACTATCAGAGAAGTTGCTGAAGATGTCGGCATATCGCTTGGCTCGTGCCATGAAATTTTTTCAAACGTTTTGGGTATGAGTCGTGTGTCAGCGAAGTTTGTTCCGAAATTGCTGAATTTTGACCAAAAGAACCGTCGCATGAGCATCGCTCAAGAGCTGTTGAATGACGTCAACGACGACCCAGATTTACTCAAAGGGTCATAACTGGTGACGAATCATGGGTATATGGTTATGATATCGAAACCAAAGCCCAATCGTCCCAATGGAAGAGCCCAGACGAGCCAAGACCGAAAAAGCAAAAATCGCCGAGCTCGCAAAATAACTTGTAACTTTACGCCTCTCACAACCAAACAAAAGAGGATGTTCCATTGAAACTTGGTACAGATGTTAGGGAAGAGTGTACCAATATAACAAAAAAAAAAACGATAATCGAAAATATGTTGCCCGCGAAATTTGAAAAGTCACCTTACTTTTTGAACACACCTATTATAATTATAATATAACGAATTTTATAGTCGTACTTTATTACCCCATACATACCCCTACACTTACCAAGCTCAAAATACGGTTTTCGCATTTGCTAGAAAAGCTTATGTCCCGGTACCTATATAAAGCGATAGAAAGTTCCGAATTTATGCATGTAGTTTTCATGATGCTCCCAATGCGAATTCTTTTTAAGGCCCACAAAACCCGAAAAAACCAAAAATGCTATCAATAGCGAAAACGATTGAGCTATGTCCGTCTGTCTGTCCGTCTGTCCGTATGAACGCCGATGAAATGTCAGCGCATTTTTTATTGGTTCTGTTATCCGTTCAAAACGGTTTCGCATTTTCTAGAAGCTGGTATCTCAGTACATATAAGTAATAAAAAGTTCGGATTATGCATGTAGGTATTCATGATGCTCCCGATGCGAATTTTTTCCGATCAAGCCCGTCCCTCTAAGCCCACAAAACCGAAAAGCCAAAATACTATCAATAGCGAAAACGATTGAGCCATGTCCGTCTGTCTGTCCGTCTGTCCGTATGAACGGCGAGATCTCAGGGAAATATAAAGGAGATACAAAGTTCAGATTCAAGTATAAAGATTCTTAAGTCCCTACGCAGCACAAGTTTATATCAGTATCCCTGCCACGCCCACTCTAACGCTTACAAATCTGAAAAACCTAAAATCACTGAAAGAACTATTAGAGCTAGAGGAGTTGAAATTCCGGTATGTATAGTCTTTATATGACAGCGCATTTCTAAGGACCATTATCCCGCACACGTACCCACCATGCTCAAAATACGGTTTTCGCATTTTACAGAACCTATAAGCGATAGAAAGTTCGAATTTAGCATGTAGGTTTTCAAAGAGCTCCCAAAGATTCTTTTTTCCGATTAAGCCAGTTTAAGCATAAAGTTTCTTGAAATGCCTACGCAGCGGAAGTTTATTACGGCATCCCTGCCAGGCCTTTCCTAAAGCGCCCCAAATCGCGAAAAACTAAAATCCTAAAATCTTGGAACTATTAGAGCTAAAAAAGTTGAAGTTCGGTATATAATCTTTATATGACAGCGCATCTTATAAGTGGTACTATTAACCGACCACTGCACCCATACGCCCATCATGTTCAAAATACGGTTTCGCATTTTCTGAGAAAGCTGATATTTCGGTAGCTACTATAAATGAGAAGTTCCAGTTAAGCCATGTAGGGTTTCATAATACTCCCAATGCGATAGTATTTTTCCGATCCAGACCCGACACACTCTAAGACCCCACAAATCCGAAAAAAATTGTTAATACCATGGCCGATTGAGCCATGTCCGTCTGTCTGTCCGTATGAACACTCGAGATCTCAAGAAATATAAGAATACTGAAGTTCAGATTAAGCATAAAGGTTCTTGAAGTGCCTACGCAGCGTAAGTTTATTACAGCATCTGCCACGCCCACTCTAACGCCCACAAATCGCGAAAAAACTAAAACGCTGAAATCTTAGGAACTTGAGGCTAAAGTTATAAAGTCGGTATGTATAATTTCTTTTATATGACAGCGCATTTTTATTGAGTGGTGTATACAGCCACACACCCCCTACACCCATCAAGTTCAAAACGGTTTCGCATTTTCTAGAAAAGCTAGGTATTCGGTACCTATAAGTAATAAAGGGTTCGGATTAACATTTAGGTAGGTTAAAGTGAGTGCTCCCAATGCAGTAATTTTTTTTCCCGATAAGCCACGTCCACTCTAAGGCCCACAAAGCCCGAAAAACCAAAAATGCTATCAATAGCGAAAACGATTGAGGTATGTCCGTCTGTCCGTCTGTCTGTCCGTACGAACGCTGAGATCTCTGGAAATATAAGAGATACAAAGTTCAGATTAAGCATAAAGATTAAGTGCTGCCATAAGCCGGAAAAGAGTTTATTTACAGCATCCTGCCAGGCCACAATTCTTACGCCCCACAAATCGAAAACTAAAAAGCTTGAAATCTTCAGGAACTATTAAGCTAAAAGTTCAGCTATGTATAATCTTTATATGACAGAGCATTTTTAGTGGTACACTATTACACGCACCCATACCCCACCATGTTCAAAATACGGTTTTTCGCATTTTTCAGAAAAGCTATTTGGTATTTCAATTTATATAAGTGATGAAAGTTCGGATTAAGCATAGTGGTTTTCATGATGCCTCCCAATGCATTGAATTTTTCCGTCAAGCCACGTCCACTCTAAGGCCCACAAAACCCGAAAAACAAAAAATGCTATCAATAGCGAAACGATTGAGCCATGTCCGTCTGTCTGTCCGTCTCTGTCCGTATGGCGAACGCCGAGATCTCAGGAAATATAAGAGATACAAAAGTTCAGATTAGAATTCTTGAAGTCCCTACGCAGACTTTCTATGAACGCCGAGATCTAGAAATATAAGAGATACAAAGTTCAGATTAAGCATAAAGATCCATGCCTGCAGAAGTTATTTCAGCATCCTTAAGCCCCTCTAACGCCCACAAATCGCGAAAAACTAAAATCGCTGAATCTTAGGAACTATTAGGCTTAAAGTTGAATTCAGTATGTATAATCTTTATATGACAGCGCATTTTATAGTGGTACTAAACCGGCCACACGCACCCATACGCCCATCATGTTCAAAATACGGTTTTCGTATTTTCTAGAAGAGTTGATATCTCCGGTACCTATAAGGTAATAGAGAGTTCGGATTTAGCATGTAGTGTTTCATAATGCTCCCAATGCGAATTTTTTTTCCGATCAAGCCACGTCCACTCTAAGGGCCCACAAAACCCGAAAAACAAAAAAATGCTATCAGTAGCGAAAACGATTGAGCCATGTCCGTCTGTCTGTCCGTCTGTCCGTATGAACGCCGAGATCTCTGAAAATATGAGATACTAAGGTCAGATTAAGTGTAAAGATTCCTTTAAGTCCCTACGCAGCGCAAGTTAAATCAGCATCCTGCCACGCCCACTCTAACGCCCACAAATCGTGAAAAACTAAAAATCGCTAAAATCTCAGGAACTATTAGAGCTAGAAAAGTTTAAATTCAGTATGTATAATCTCTATATGACACCGCATTTTATAGTGGTACTATAAACCGGCCACACGCACCCATACGCCCATCATGTTCAAAATACGGTTTTCGCATTTTCTAGAAAAGCTGGTATTTTTGGTACATATAAGTGATAGAGAGTTCGGATTAAGCATGTAGGTTTTCATAATGCTCCCAATGCGAATTTTTTCCCGATCAAGCCACGTCCACTCTAAGGCCCACAAAAACCCGAAAAACAAAAAATGCTAATCGTAGCGAAAACGATTGAGCCATGTCCGTCTGTCTGTCCGTCTGTCCGTATGAACGGCGAGATCTCAGGAAATATAAGAGATACAAAGTTCGGATTAAGTATAAAGATTCTTGAAGTCCCTACGCAGCGCAAAATTATAGCAGCATCCTGTCACGCCCACTCTAACGCCCACAAATCGCGAAAAACTAAAATCGCTGAAATCTCAGGAACTATTAGAGCTAGAAAGTTAAAATTCAGTATGTATAATCTTTATATGACAGCGCATTTTATAGTGGTACTATTATCCGGCCACACGCACCCATACGCCCACCATGCTCAAAATACGGTTTTCGCATTTTCTAGAAAAGCTGTTATCTCGGTACATATAAGTGATAGAAAGTTCGGATTAAGCATGTAGATATTTAGATGCTCCCAATGCGAATTTTTTTTTCCGATCAAGCCACGTCCACTCTAAGGCCCACAAGACCCGAAAAACCAAAATTGATATCTATAGCGAAAACGATTGAGCCATGTCCGTCTGTCTGTCCGTATGAACGCCGAGATCTCCGGAAATATAAGAGATACAAAGTTCAGATTTAGCATAGAGATTCTTGAAGTCCCTACGCAGCGCAGTGGCATCCTGCCACGCCCACTCTAACGCCCACAAATCGCGAAAAACTGAAATTGTTGAAATCTCATCTATCTATATTCTTTATATGTCAGCGCATTTTGTAGTGGTACTTTTATCCCTTCAAAACGGTTTTCGCATTTTCTAGAAAAGCTGGTATCTCGGTACATATAAGTGATAGAAAGTTCGGATTAAGCATGTAGGTATTCATGATGCTCCTAATGCGAACGGCCACACGCGCCCACCATGCTCAAAATACGGCTTTCGCATTTTCTAGAAAAGCTGATATCTCGGTACCTATAAGTAATAGAAAGTTCGGAATAACCATGATGGTTTTTATGATGCTCTTAATGCGAATTTTTTTTCCGATCAAGCCACGTCCACGCTAAGGCCCACAAAACCCGAAAAACCAAAAATGCTATCAATAGCGAAAACGATTGAGCCATGTCCGTCTGTCTGTCCGTCTGTCCGTATGAACGCCGAGATCTCAGGAAATATAAGAGATACAAAGTTCAGATTTAGCATAAAGATTCTTGAAGTCCCTACGCAGCGCAGCGTCTGGCTGTCCGTATGAACGCCGAGATCTCAGGAAATATAAGAGATACAAAGTTCAGATTTAGCATAAAGATTCTTGAAGTCCCTACGCAGCGCAGCGTCTGGCTGTCCGTATGAACGCCGAGATCTCAGGAAATATAAGAGATACAAAGTTCAGATTAAGCATAAAGATCCTTGAAGTGCCTACGCAGCGGAAGTTTATTACAGCATCCTGCCAGGCCCACTCTAACGCCCACAAATCGCGAAAAACTAAAATCGCTGAAATCTTAGGAACTATTAGAGCTAAAAAGTTGAAGTCAGTATGTACAATCTTTATATGACAGCGCATCTTATAGTGGTACTATAAACCGGCCACACGCACCCATACGCCCACCATGCTCAAAATACGGTTTTCGCATTTTCTAGAAAAGCTGTTATCTCGGTACATATAAGTGATAGAAAGTTCGGATTAAGCATGTAGATATTTAGATGCTCTCAATGCGAATTTTTTTTTCCGATCAAGCCACGTCCACTCTAAGGCCCACAAGACCCGAAAAACCAAAATTGCTATCTATAGCGAAAACGATTGAGCCATGTCCGTCTGTCCGTATGAACGCCGAGATCTCTGAAAATATATGAGATACAAGGTCAGATTAAGTGTAAAGATTCTTTAAGTCCCTACGCAGCAAGTTAAATCAGCATCCTGCCACGCCCACTCTAACGCCCACAAATCGCGAAAAAACTAAAATCGCTAAAATCTCAGGAACTATTAGAGCTAGAAAGTTTAAATTCAGTATGTATAATCTCTATATGACAGCGCATTTTATAGTGGTACTATAAACCGGCCACACGCACCCATACGCCCATCATGTTCAAAATACGGTTTTCGCATTTTCTAGAAAAGCTGGTATTTTGGTACATATAAGTGATAGAGAGTTCGGATTAAGCATGTAGGTTTTCATAATGCTCCCAATGCGAATTTTTTTCCCGATCAAGCCACGTCCACTCTAAGGCCCACAAAACCCGAAAAACAAAAAATGCTATCAGTAGCGAAAACGATTGAGCCATGTCCGTCTGTCTGTCCGTCTGCCCGTATGAACGCCGAGATCTCTGGAAATATAAGAGATACAAAGTTCAGATTTAGCATAAAGATTCTTGAAGTCCCTACGCAGCGCAAGTTAAATCAGCATCTTGCCACGCCCACTCTAACGCCCACAAATCGCGAAAAACTAAAATCGCTGAAATCCCAGGTACTATTACTCTAAGGTCCACAAAATCCGAAAACCAAAATTGCGATCAATAGCGAAAACTA
>NW_024572295.1:0-13804 GCF_018153835.1 Drosophila eugracilis
GAGGGGCGCTGCCGTCTATCGTACGGGGCTCGGCGCACGGGATAGTACCGAGTGGAAAATGTTATAAACTACGAAATTAAATATGTGCTAAGTGGTTTAGTAAAGCAATTTTTACGTTAGTAGGAGAAGTATTAGATGTTATGTGGTAGAGGGCATTGTAACTCGAACATAAACATAATACCCTAAATGGTTCATGAAGGGCAAAGTTCGAGCTGCAACATCCCAAGGATAAGGGAATATAGTTTCTAGTGAGCCTAGCGGGCACATTGATGTTTAAGCGACCTATTAGGGTTTGGCTATCCAATATCCCCACTAATAAGATTGTTAATAAAAACAACGCCAAGCATTGTCCTACGGTTGGGGCAAGGGTCGGTAAGTTTTTAGTAATAGTCTGCTTTTATAGGAGGGAAGATGTAAATTTGCATCCCAATTTTGGCCACGAAGAGCAAAAAAGAGAAAGCTTTTTTGGATTGATTCTATACGGTATTGGTGAACCGCGTACTGGGGTTTCTAGACGCAAAATCCATACTCTAAGATCGGACGAACGAGAGAGACAAATAAAGTTTTGGTTACGTAAGGGTCATTAAATTCTTTCGACCATCTTTTTATCAAACCTAACACACCTCTGGTTTTTTTTAACCATGGAAAATATGTGGTCGGAAAATGTAAGTTTGGCATCAATAGGACACCTAAGTCGTCTACTAGCTTAATTCTATCTAGGGTTAACCCACAAAGTGTATAAGTGGTCTTTACTTTACACTTAGAGCCGTTAAGATTTAGTAAGTTTGCAGAGCACCAAAATTGAAAGTTGCTTAGATCAGATTGTAGTTTTCTCTGGTAGCACGCATCTTTATATTGAATACAAAGTTTCACAAATTTGTTAAAGCGATTGGAAGGTCATTTATGAATAATGTGAAAAATAGCGGACCTAAATGGCTTCCCTGAGGGACACCGGATGAAGCATAAACCGGACCAGACAAGACATCTTTAAATAAAACATGTTGCGTTTTACCAGTCAGATAACTTTCAACCCACCTAAGAAGATCGCATGGGAATCCGATTAAGTCAAGTTTATGAACTAAAAGTGAGTGATTTACAGAGTCAAATGCTTTTACTAAAGTAACCAAGTGATGACATAAGAGGTAAATTCAAGTAACTTTGTAGTTGTAGACCGTCCAGTCATAAAACCATGTTGATATGGAGATATTACTGATCCTACACTGGTGTTGCAAATGGGGCTAATAATTTTCTCAGAGTTTAGGAATTGCTGATAATTTAGAGATACCTCTATAATTACCAGCATCCGAAGTCTTCCCTTTCTTGTGTAAAGGAATGATGAAGGATTCCTTCCAAATGAGGAAACGTAGTCGTTTCAAGCGAGAGGTTAAACAGTTTGAGAAGAGGATTGCAAATGGAAGACGCGCAGTACCTAAGCACACAGCCGGGAACGCCGTCGGGGCCCCGGGGAGTAGGTCGGCTTAATACTCTGAAGATCCTTAAGAATACCACTCTTAGATAGAAAAGGTCGCGTGACGAGGTTCGACTGCGGACCACAGTAGACATAAGGCTGCCTAGCGGTTGTCGAAGGTGAATATGTGGTTTGAAAAATCTTGGCGAACATATCGGCTATTGCCTGATCAGTTCTCGCCGTTGAGTTTTCAAACGTTAGTGCTGAAGGAAACGTTTTTGGTCTACGCTTAGTCTTAACGAAATTATAAAACTGTTTCGAATCCTGTGTGAATTGGGTCCTACAACGAGCTAAATAATTTTTTATAACACTGAACGTTATGCGGTACAATTTGACCGATCAATTAAGTATTGAGAGTAACTAAGCTGGAGTTATAGTTTTTAAGTATTTGTTCTGAAGCCTGAACTTTATATTTTTAAGGTGCTTAAGCCCTTGGTATACCAAGGAGGGTTATCCGTTCTGGGCGGGTACCTCATCGGAACAAAATATTTCAAAAATTAGGTTTATTGCATGGTAGAATATGTTTAAAGCTGAAGTCATATCATTGCATGCGTAGAGATCGGACCAGTCAAAAATCAGACATAAGAATATTAAGTTTAAGAAAGTCTGACATGCTAAAACATCAAACCTTTTTGACAGCCCTAGTAGGCTCAGTCGCTTGGAGTGGACCAGCATCGATCGCCAGCTCCAGAGTGGGATAATAAAGATCTTCGGGGCGTGCAAGTGGTGAAACCCTAGATATAAATAGGGAGTCCGAGTCTGAGATTAAAATAGATCGAGTAACCGACCCAAAGAGTTGTTAACATGGTTAATTTGTTCCAGGGTCATGTCTAACATGATGTGAGGAAGGTGTTAAAGCTAAACTATTTTCATTTTTGACCAGTTAATTTGTGGTATGTTAAAATCACCCAGAACCACTAACTGATCCAAATCTGATAATAACCTAAAAACGGACTGTATGGCCGCTAGGAGCAACTCATACGTGGATGGGTCGGACTTGGGAGGATGTAAGAAAACGTAATAAATAAAACCTACCAGGAAGCGAAAGTTTAACACAAATAAAATCGATATCGCCGAATTTTTTTTTTGTTTATAGCTTTGCTTTTCTTTATTGAATCTAATCTTAATTTTGAGACTAACAATAAGTTGACGAATCTTAACATTAAAATTTAACTAACAGTATACTAAGACTGCATTCTGGTTGCGCGTCCCGCAGGTCGGTCGCTGGGTAGGTAGGTCATTGCGTCGAAGGCGTGATTGGTTGCTCAACCTTGTTAGACCTCTCGCCAGGTGGTTAGGGTGCACCGATAGCTTGGTGAAGTACTTTACCTTTTGTTCTGCGATCACTTCTTTGACTGGTTGAATGTTTAAGTGGCGGTGTATGTTTTCGTTGCGAACGTACCACGGTGCCCCGGTGATTGTTCTCAGGATCTTCGACTGAACTCTCTGAACAATGTCAATGTTGCTATTGCTGGCGTTCCCCCATAACTGGGAGCCGTACATCCATATAGGTTTTAGTAGCGAGTTGTACAGCATGATTTTATATTCAAGGCTAAGAGGTAACCGGGCGTTGATAAGCCAATGAAGGCTGCTGGCTTTTAGCTCATCTGTCTTCGCTTTGGCTGCTTGGCCCAACAATAACATTTACCTTTTAAAGAACTTTCTCAAAAATTTAATCAGAGCTATATGCTCTCATTCTATAAGCTTATATTTTACTTTCCAGATTTGCAATTATTGCAAGTCGAAGATTCCAAACATGTCAACATACATGATGATTATAAATAAAAATATTTATGTGTTTAATATATTTAGTCTAATTAAACAATTATTTTCTTCTCTCACAGTTCTTCTATTATTGACAAAATCTCATTATTGTGATTGTTGTAACCTGCTGTTTTTGATGCCACTAAAATACGTGTAACCGATCGACTCGATCCGGTTCACTCTCTTTGTCCACATAATCATATGTTTCGTCTTTCTTTCCTTTGTAAAAAACATTTTTTTGTGAAAAGAAATCAGTAGGTAGGATATACGACATCTGGCTTAATGCGACTTTTGGATCTGAATCAATGCGGCATTCGGATAAATACGTCTTTATGTGTGTAAGGCTTCTGATATACGTCTGTAAATGTAGTTTAAACAGTTGTGATTAATGAGGAAATCCGGTTTCAGTATCAGTTTGTGTGGGTGTGACGTGTGTGTTACTGCTCTCTTTCCACTCCGCCCTCCACTTACACTTAAACTCAAGCTAGACTCCTCCCTCCACTCCCACTCATTATAAATTCACCGTCCACTCACCCTAAACTATATATATTAAATTTTTTTTTTTTTGTGGAGAGAAACATAATTATTGTAATCCTCTTAGTTCTGGCGCATTATTATTTCCAGTCATAAAGAGTATAAAAACCCTACCATTTGATCAACCAATTTCTATAATAAATACCGAAGTCAAAAGATTCGGTATAAGATTATGCTGACCTGTATGGAGGACTGGAGTTTCAATCTAAAGTCATTTCAAACCATATAAAGTCATATTCAACTATATAAAAGTAAATAAAATATTCATTTTGCTAGTGATAATTCACAAGGCACCACCTATTGTCTGAGAAAGCATGTTGAGTAACTGATAGTGACATCAAAAACCATGTAAGACCTTATAACGTAAATTTCTTCATAAATAGCGAAATAATGTTCCGGTTTAAAAAAAACTTTAGTAAATCTATAGATATTAACAATAATAAGTTACTCAAGGTCAAACGAAGGCATTCATAATAATATTATAGACGGCACAGTTTACCGCGTTTGTGGGCGTTAGAGTAGGCGTGACTGGATGAAGGGGGCAAGTTGCAGTGGCATCTTTTAAATACGTATTCTTAAGCACAACTTTCTAGCTCTTATATTTCCCGACATTTTCGCAATTTGGGTTTTTCGGGTTTTGTGGGCGTAGTGTTACATACTTTTCAACGAATCTAGTATACCCTTTTATTCTTCGAGTAACGGGTATAAAGAGTCCTTGGCCCTTTTTAAAGGGCTTTAGATAAAGACCCTTTCCCATCGTGATTGTCTCCATATATCGATTCTGTCGTGTCGCTTCCGGTAATCGCTCTTTACCATTTTTGACAGCATTTATGGCTTTAACATCCGCTGATCCGCCTCTAGCTAAGCCGCCAAGTGCAATCAAATTTGGTATCAACGGTAGGAATCCACCAATTTATGATAATAGTATCACACTCGGAATATTGAGGGCATTGCTCTCTAGTCCTTCTCGTTTTTGATTTCGATGAAAATTTGTTGGAACTGATTGTTGTGATAACTTAATTGCTTCATAGATACCCTGTAGTTTTCTTCGTTCTTAAATTCGTCTCGTTTGACTCACAATGCTAGCGAATAATTTTTTACTTTCGTTGTTGCCGTCGACATTGTTTTCTATTACTATTATTATTATTACCACTAAATGATTTTCTCTTACGTCGATGATGATGAGGATGACGGGGATTTTGATGAGATTTTTTCTTCATATCTAGACCAAATTTAACTTTTGTTTTCATAACGTTCGTAACAAACCAAGCATCAGAACGTTATTTTAGAGCATTATCCTTTGTTTTTTTAAAAATGTTTTTTTTAAAACGTTCCCAAGTTCTGTCAGCTAATATATCATAGGCCCGATGACGATTTACCAGATGTTTAAATTAAATTTGAATATGCAATTCCGGTGTCTCCGTTAGTTCAATGGGGACTTTTTCAATAAGGGTGTATATATACTCAATATATATAGTATTTATCATTATTTGTTGATAAAATTAGCTCAATACAACTACAACAAAAACACCTATTGTTACCAAATTCGCGCTTTAATTGTTGGACCATCTATTTATGGTGCAAAAGTGCCAATGGGTTTTTTTTTTGTATAGCTTTGCTTTTATTTATTGAATCTACTCTTAATTTTGGGATTAACAATAAGTTGACGAATCTTAACATTTACCATATAGGTTTTAACCATATAGGTTTTAGTACCGAGTTGTACAGCATGATTTTATATTCAAGGCTACGAGGTGACCGGGCGTTGATAAGCCAATGAAGGCTGCTGGCTTTTAGCTTTAGGTGTGTTCTTTTGGCTTCAATGTGCCGGCGCCATGTGAGTCTTCTGTTGAGATGTACTCCTAGGTAAGTTACTTCGTTTGCTTGTGGGAGTAGAGTGTTATTTAACGTAATCGGCGGGCCGTTTTCCCTGTTCAAAGTGAACGTAACGTGTTTGCATTTTAGTTCGTTCACTTTAATTCACCAATCTGATAGCCATTTTTCAACATCGACCATATGACGAGCTAGCTGCGCAGTTGCTTGAATCGGGCATTTAGGACGGCTAAGAATAGCTGTGTCATCGGCAAACGTAGATGTTGTTAGGCGTGAGCTTGTCGGGATGTCTGCTGTGTAGAGGACATATAGTGTTGGCCCTAGCACGCTTCCTTGAGGAACTCCAGCTCCAACAGTGTAATCATCAGATATAGCAGTGTTGCACCTCACAACAAATTTTCTGTCGTGAAGGTAAGACTCTTAAATCATTTGGGTGCTGTAGGGGAGCATTGTCTTGATCTTGTACATTAGACCTTCTAGCCAGACTCTATCAAATGCTTGAGAGACATCTAAAAATATGGCAGTCTCGTTTTTCGAAAGCGTTTCGAATTTCTGATGTTATCCGGTTGACCTGCTCAATTGTTCCATGTTTTTCACGAAACCCAAATTGGTGTGACGGGATTCCTTCCTGGATTCTGAGGTATGTGTTTATCCGAGTCATTAGGCATTTTTCAAAGAGTTTAGATAGGCAAGAGAGTAGGCTTATAGGTATATATGACGTGGGGATAGTGTGGTCTTTCCCCGGCTTTGCTATCATTGTGGACAAGTTTTGCGATGGCATTAAAGAGCTGGGTGAGAGTGCAAACGGCGCAGTATGGGAGCTCAATGATCATTTTGGGAGTTATGAGGTCGCAGCCCGGGGATTTTTCGGATTCAGTTGTCTTTTGATGATGTTTACGATTTCGTTTGGGCGAAACTCAATTGGCTCATGTTGAGGCTGGGGCTCATATGATAGAGTTGGCAAAGTAAACGCATTAGTGGCAGGATTTGGTTGGAAGACATTTTTAAGGTGGTTGGCAAACGTGCTGGCTCGGTCTGCGTCACTGCGCGCCCAGCTGCCCGTGGAATTTCTAATAGGCATCACGGTTTCTTTCGGTGAGCTCAGAGTTGGGTGAGCTCTACATAGTGAGTGTTTTGTACTATTAGTTGACGATTGCTCAATGTAGCGGCGGTGGACATATGTTTCTTCTTGTTGTACTATAGCTTGAGCAAGTTGACGTGATGCATGTTTTAAGCTTTGCTTATCAGATGGCGATCTGTGAAATTGCCATGCTCGACGTAAGCGTCGCTTTTCGAGGACGTGCTGTTCGATTTGTAGATTGACTTCTTTTGATTGCATTGTGTGTTTATAGTATGAGGTGTTGAAACTCGAGCTGCAGAGACGAGTACAGATTCCAGTGAATTAACAAAACTGTCTACGTTGGCTTCATCGCTGAGGCGAGGACTTAGATCAATGTGTGAGCTAATATACTTCCTGTACTTAACCCAATTGGTTTTATGTGAGGTCAGTTTTAATGGTTGATCCCATGTTCCTGGATGTCGGAGTAGAGTGTTCGGTTCTTGGTATGCTGATTGCGGCAATGTGCTCTCTGAGGCTGGGGTAGACAGTCCGGATTTTAAAGCACTTGCGTATGTAACATTTTTGGCAGAGTTTATGGGTCCTAGTGAGGATCTGGCTGCAGTCGAGAAGAAGACTTCAGGGTTTGACCTGGAGGCTATCAACTGTTCATTTTGGGTGCGGGCAGTAATTGGTGGATTCGACTTTTCAGGTCCTTATAAACTGGGCAACCTCTATAATTAGCAGTGTGATTTCCACCGCAGGTGCCACACTTTTTTGAGTTGTGGTCATCTTTGCTCGCTGGGCAGTGCGCGGAGTCATGAAGCTCACCACAAGCTACACACACCGGGCGCAGTTTACAGTAAGACCTTGTATGGCCAAATTCTTGGCAGTTCGCACATTGTACCGGGCCATTGCGTTTGTGCGGCTGTAATGTTAAACGTCGTCCAGGGATCCCATCCAGTTGGTTATAAGTCGGTTAGTTTAATATTTCTTTTTAGTTCTTTATTTGTTTGACTTATTTTCTGGAGCAGCCGTTGTTGCCGCTCCGAGCTCCCAAAAGGTTCTTCTCCTTTACAATATTTTCTAGGAGTTGGGAAGTCTAGGTCTCGAAGCTGCGCTGCCAACAGAGGCAGCAGAGAGATGGTTATATATTCTTAAACATATAGTTAATTGCTTAAGCGGAGGTTTTTTATGCAAACATAAGTGGTTTGCTCATATTACAATTTATGCTGCGTATGCAGTCTGGCATGCGGCTGAGGCACAGCTAGCGTTTGGAAATTCGGTCACTTAAGGTTTATGACCCAGGTTTCAAATTATACAAACAAACATAAACACTACAGTGTGTGACCTTGAAGTACTCTTGGTACAGTGGGTGGTCAACATATGTGTTTCTATATATGTGCATATTACACGGCTCGTCAACCGTAATTCTGCGGTGCAGCAGGAACTGAAGATTGTATATAGGGTGCACTTCGTATTTCTTTAGGGGCTTAATTTCTGGTTCGAGCTCAAACTTAAAGAGTGGCTGCTGCTTTCTATCCCTGTTATGGATATTGAAGACTGTCCTAGCGCTAAATCCCTTCTCTTGTAGCGCCATTGTTATCTCTGCAGGCGATAGTTCGGACTCTATGCTCTTAAGTACGACTTGCAGGCCCTTGCTGCTTTTTAGCTGATACGTGTTAAAGTTCTTTTTTTTTGTCGGTGAGATATTTCGATAATACTCTGTAATTATTTTCAGACTTCGTTTGAACTTTTGTTTCCTGGATGTTACCCTTTACGACTGGTATTATGTGAAAATTGTCCTTGCCAATAAGCTCTATAATTTTGTTGACAAGAACGTTGGAACTTTTTTCTCGTATGTAAATTGGCGGGGGCTTAATCTTCCTTTTTTCGACTTCAGTAGATTCGGCATCATCCTCTGCCAAGATTTTAAAACGGTTTGATTTAGAGGGCGTTTCTATTGCAGCTATGTTAGCATTGCCACGGGTTATTTTGCGTTGAGAGTTTAAGGGGCTTAGCTTCCTTTTGATTTGGATGTAGCGATCCATACCAGTCTGCACAGCCGGCTTATTATTTTCTTTGTTTTTTTCTCTTTTTCGGGCAGCGCAGCAGCAGAAGTATTATTGTTTGCGCTTCTAGCTGATGACGTCGTTAATCGCGCTGTCGTTACAGTTGCGGTTGTTGTTGTTGTTACGGTTGACGTTGTCAAAGAAATTGCGGTGCTAGTTGCTGCGCTCTTTGGCTGCAGAGACATCGATGGTAGCGAGGGGGAGCAAGAACGCGCTCTCTCGCTCTCTACGTTTAAGAATTCGGTCAAGTTTGGGGTAATTGACCGTGTTCGGGAAGAGCTTGCATTACTTTAGGTTGCTTTGAAAGAGAAGTAAGCGTTGTTTCTTTGTACTGAGAGCCGTCTCTCGTCTTGCTCACGTTGACGTTGTGTGCGAACGTCGTTTAAACTCATTGCAATCGAGGTTGAGTTTGTTAGAATTTTAAGAGTTTTGTTTTAAATTAATTAATTAATTTATCAATATAAACATTAGCGATTTTCATCGCTGAAAGCGTCTTTTCGCGTTGTTGTTGGTTTACGAAACCAGTCACTGCACTTTTTTGGATATTATTGAATAATTTTTTTTTTTATTTCCCGGAGCACAATAAAAATACACGTCTGCATATATATCGCCGAAGAAGATTGAAGATTAATCTCCTCTGGTACGAGTTTAGAGACGACAGAAATTTACACTCCACCCCCGGAAATGTAAATTACATACCTACTCGGAAAAATTTCAGAGCTAAGAATTTCCGAAACCAGCCATGTTTCGGTAAAAACAATTATTTGGGATGCAAAAGAAAAGCTCTCAGAAAACAAAGTAGGAAGCTTAGTACACAACCCCCTTGTGTTCTGATAGGAAAGAATGAGAGACGATGTTAGTTTTTTGCGAGGGGTTGCTCAGTGGCTTTTGTTTGGGGCAGTTTCACCGCCGCAGGTCGATTAATTTTCTTTTTTTTATGTCCCGGTCGATATTCTTGGACGAAAATGTGTTTCGGCCAGAACTTGGTTGAGCACATTTTGTCAAATTCCACGTATTTTAAATGATGATACTTTTTTATTATAATGATATCTAAATTTTGTTTGTCATCCACCTTGATGTCGGCTTTCGTTCTGGCTTGTATGTATGCCAATACGTCTGCCTCAGACGTATCCTCGGAAAGCCGGGAAACGAATATATGTTTTTTAGGTGGGATTACCTTTAGGGGCTTTGGTGTAGCAGGTTCTAATCCTGCACCGCCAGTGCATGCCGGTAGTCCGGGCACGAAATTCCCCTGCAGTGTTTCGGGTGAGTTGATGTTAATGGAAATTGGCTCTGTAGGAGCCAGGAGCCTTGGAGCAGACAAACTATCTAACGATTTCCTACCATCATGTCCAGAAAATTCGGATGCAGAATTTTTCGTACTCACCGGAGTGATGGCCATAGGCGTTCCAAACAGCTGCGGCGACACTTCAGTGTTCTGAAGGTAAGAAGTGGGAGGGGGAGAGAACTAGTTATCTGCAGCACACAAGAGTTTGATTTTTTACGCTTTGGAGACTCATTTAACAATTGGACATTATTAAATTGGGTGTCCAGCGCCGTGAGCAAATCGCTGGCTTTACGAAAATCGCCGAGCACCTCACGAAAACCATTTCTTGTCTGCCGCATAAAAGATCTCATTTCCTTTTGAGTCCCCCGACAACTTTCACAGCAATAATGTAAGCCGTAATGGCCTCGGGCCATAACGTCCGATACGGTGCCACGGAAATTGGCACATTTGGCATGAACCATATTATCACAAAGCCAACACAAAACGCTCGGCTGGTTAGTTGTAATTATTTTGTTACAAGATTTTAAATAGCAGACAATTTCTGACATAATGAGATATAATTATTATTTTGAAGCACTATTTAATAGAAAAAAGCCCACTGTGCGAGAACAGACAAAGAAGAATAAAAACAAGATAAGTTTTAGATATGCACAATATAAGAAGTGAGAGGGAGCGGAGGGAATAGATTGAAATCAAGATAAGGTATAGATAAACACACGAGAGAGGCGCGAGCGGGAATGGAACCATTTATCGCGAAAGACGAGAAATAGGGGAATCTTTTACCGATATATAACTCTCTGATAATGTTCTGAGATGTGTGAGCAAAAACGATCCTGCTTCATTCATAAAGTTTTCTGGTAATTGGATGTCCGATCCATCGTTTACATACATGTAATGGAGAATCCTTCCTTTAAATCCTTCCGAAATTTTCTTGATACATCCATCGACGGGTTGAATTGCATTCTTCTTATGCATTTCCGTGCAGAAATGGTTTTTCCACTTCTTCTTAGTACCAAACAATTGGCACGAATTACAAAACTCGAATTGGTTATTCATTTTTAATCCTTTTTCTTTAATTTTCATTTTAAAAATGTTTATTTGAGTTTATATATTTTATGCACCTTCAATACACATTTACTTTTCTGTTTCTTTTCAAAAAGTTCTGAACGATGTAGCACGATAGAATGATTTGGAAGAACTAACTGAATTCTCCGATTTATATACCCGTTACTCGTTTATACCATCCCTTTGTCTTGAAGAAATCTGTTGCCAATCCTCCTAAGACATTCCTACAGTCAGGGATAAAAAAAATGCAATTTATGGGTTCAGGATTTCTGTGCCAAAATAAAGCTCTGCCACATTCGGCAGATGTTTGCAAATCAGATGCATGAGTGTGAAGTGACACTTTATTAGGATAAACAACTCAGAATGGATTCTGATGGAAGAGACCTGCGGACGGTGAGGGGAAATCGTAATGACAAAGAGACAGACTGACCCACTGACAGACATGGAGAAGCAAAAAAGGAGAAGGGGAGGGGTGTTTGTGACCAGAAACTCTGAAATTTTAATAAACACGGGAAGCAGCAAACATTATGAAAATATATTATAATATAGAAAATAGAATGAGAAGAAAACAAAAAATTCAAAAAGTACTTCAGACTATATAACCTTATAACTGAATGATGAGTCAGGAAAAAAGACCTCAGATAACTGCTTTCAGACAAATAATTAATGATTTTATCATATATTGAAAACTAAAGACAAGATACAAAAACAAAAACACTGAAATAAAGAAACAATAAAATAAACACATATTTTTTGTTAAAGTAACGAGCGCAACGAATGCCCTAACATGAACCTAAAAGATGTTTACAAATCTGATGCATGATTGTGAAGTGACACTTTATTAGGATAAACAACCGACAGACAGATAATGGGTTTTGGGGTGGGTGAAATTTAATTGATAAAAACCATAATTTCACAGTTATTTGATAAAAATCATTATTGTCACATTAAATTACCCATAAATCGGGCCCAGAAGCCGCATT
Organism: Drosophila eugracilis; assembly: GCF_018153835.1. Lineage (NCBI taxonomy): Eukaryota > Metazoa > Arthropoda > Insecta > Diptera > Drosophilidae > Drosophila > Drosophila eugracilis. Next base: position 12,065 of record NW_024572295.1, read on the forward strand.
TTACTACTACTGCGCTCATACGCCTTCATTTGTTAAGTAGCGAAATTAGTAATGATTTTGCCATTACGGCGGTTTCTTCTAGTTCCTCGCGGAACAAATCCTTTGCGCCCTTTGCTTCGATTTAATTCTGAATCAACGAAACACTTTAAATGTGCGAATTAAAAATTTCTAATCGACATTCAAAGTCGATTTTGTGAATTGCAGGGTTTTTTTTTATTAATAATTCGAAATTTAATTTACTGTGACGAAAAGGCAAGGAATCTTAAGGACAAGGAATTTTATCAATTCGAACTGATTTATTCGACTTAAATTATCTTGTGCTATGGACAGAAGACACAATGGGAGCGGGAGAGAGGAGAGCGGCGGCCGAATTCGCCTGAGCGAAAAAGCTTTATTGGGCCCCGCTCCCCTCTTTACACTGAAAGACCGGAATGACCAAACACTGTGGCTTCTAAAAGATTCATTCTTAATGTCTCGAAACATTCTAATTCTGTTGCACCAAAATTAAATTTTTGCCTTTGCGTACCAGATCGTATAATAGATTTGCTTTTGTCGACAAATCTTTAACGAATCATCTAAAATAAGAATCCAAGAAAGCTCTGAACTTCTTACATGCATTTGCTTTTCTGCTTACACACATTTGGAGTCTGGATTAATAGCCTCTTCTGATATTATGTATCCTAAATTCTTTTTTTCCGTTAGAAGAAATTCAAATTTGTCTATCCTTAATTGCAATTTGTTGCCTACTAAACTCTTAAATATATCTGTTAATATTTCTATGTGACTCTTACTATCTTTTGTTGCTATTAATATATCATCCATGTAAATAAGAACCCTATCGAACATGAAAAAATCCGTTTCTAAGATCTAGTTTGGTAAATAGGACTTTGTCGTACAGTTTATCTACAAGGTCGACTATTAAGGGGTGGGGTAGTAGTCTTAAGGCATGTTTTTGTTAAGAGTTCGATAGTCGACGCACATTCTTAACTCTGAGGGCTTGGTGCAGCTGAGGATGGCCCATCGCTATTTGGATTCAAAGGAAGGAGGAAATGCCGTGAGTCACACTAACTAATTATGTACATTACTACTTGATTCCCATCTCTCTTCAATCGTAAAGCAAACCAAAAACCAAAACCAAAACATAACCTTCCGATTTAAAAAAATTAATTATTCATATACCATGAGCTAATTGCATAAAGTCAAAATTGTATAGAATTTGTGGAAAGTCCTTGAATAAGAAGCTAGAACAAATATGAAACCGAAAACTTGGAACTATGTCGAGTAATTACAAATTGTTTTAATATAAATATTGTATTTCTATACTGTAGTATACACATATTATCGTATCGAATACACACTGTACCAATGCCAACATTGTGCTACTGTGTTTTGCGTAAACACAAATTGGCCGACAGGAGTGGGAAGTGCAAGTGTCAGCACTTTCTCATAGCTTTACAACGCATTATATAACATGTGCATATGGATCTCTCTCGCGCTCTCGCCTTATGTGTGAGCATAAAATATTCTTATATACATAGCCGCTGCTGCCGCTCTGCAAATGTGTTTGTAGGCAGCGCAGCGCGAGCTCTTAGCTTTAAGAATATATTCATTCAAGACACTCAATAAAATATAGTCAAACGGAACACGACGTTTTGTCACTGAAAACATTACTTGGCGACCATGACAGTCCTGTCGTGGTCGCCAGACAATATGACCCTACGTTTTTATTACACTACTAAA
>NW_024572296.1:0-1532 GCF_018153835.1 Drosophila eugracilis
ATTATTGCTATAACTAAGCCTAGGTTAGTTACTGAATCTGAATGGCATATCTCGTTCGATTCCTTGTTGGGTTTCTAACAAACCGCATTCACAGCTAAAATTTAATTTTGATCCATTACTCGCAAAAATGGACGATATTACCTACGTTATTAAATATGCCAACTTAAATTTTCCATTTTTTCTAATTTAAGTTGCAGTATTATTGCTATAACTAAGCCAATAGTTACTCGAATCTGGAATGGCATATCTCGTTCGATTCCTTGTTAAATTTCTAACAAAACTGCATTCACAGCTAAAAATTCCGAATTTTGATCCATTTCTCGCGAAAATGGATGATATTACCTGTTATCAAATATGCCACTCTAAATTTTCCCATTTTTCCTAATTTAAGTTGCAGTATTATTGCTATAACTAAGCCAATAGTTACTCGAATCTGGAATGGCATATCTCGTTCGATTCCTTGTTAAATTTCTAACAAAACTGCATTCACAGCTAAAATTGCGAATTTTGATCCATTTTCGCAAAATGGACAATATTACCGTTATCAAATATGCCAACTTAAATTTTCCCATTTTTTCTAATTTAAGTTGCAGTATTATTGCTATAACTAAGCCAATAGTTACTCGAATCTGGAATGGCATATCTCGTTCGATTCCTTGTTAAATTTCTAACAAAACTGCATTCACAGCTAAAATTGCGAATTTTGATCCATTTCTCGCGAAAATGGACAATATTACCGTTATCAAATATGCCAACTTAAATTTTCCATTTTTTCTAATTTAAGTTGCAGTATTATTGCTATAACTAAGCCAATAGTTACTCGAATCTGGAATGGCATATCTCGCTCGATTCCTTGTTAAATTTCTAACAAAACTGCATTCACAGCTAAAATTGCGAATTTTGATCCATTTCTCGCAAAAATGGATGATATTACCCGTTATCAAATATGCCAACTTAAATTTTCCCATTTTTTTCTAATTTAAGTTGCAGTATTATTGCTATAACTAAGCCAATAGTTACTCGAATCTGGAATGGCATATCTCGTTCGATTCCTTGTTAAATTTCTAACAAAACTGCATTCACAGCTAAAATTGCGAATTTTGATCCATTTCTCGCGAAAATGGACAATATTGCCGTTATCAAATATGCCAACTTAAATTTTCCCATTTTTTCCTAATTTAAGTTGCAGTATTATTGCTATAACTAAGCCAATAGTTACTCGAATCTGGAATGGCATATCTCGTTCGATTCCTTGTTAAATTTCTAACAAAACTGCATTCACAGCTAAAATTGCGAATTTTGATCCATTTTCGCGAAAATGGACGATATTACCCTGTTATCAAATATGCCAACTTAAATTTTCCCATTTTTTTCTAATTTAAGTTGCAGTATTATTGCTAGTAATCTAAGCCAATAGTTACTCGAATCTGGAATGGCATATCTCGTTCGATTTCTTGTTAAATTTTTAACAACAAACTGCCTTCACAGCTTAAATTATCGAATTTTGATCCATTTCTCGAAAATGGACATAA
>NW_024572297.1:0-15535 GCF_018153835.1 Drosophila eugracilis
TTAACGTAACTATGGTCAATGACTCTAGTCTTGCTGACCACAGTTAACTACTCCCCCCTCTAAGTCAAGGCCGCCCTCGGCCGGTCGTAGTTCGGCGATCACTTCTTCTAACTGGATCGCAGATCTTTTTGCCCCAGTAAGCCGGAGATACGCAAGGCCGATGCAGATGAGTGCGCAGCATATTGCTCCTGCAATAATTACTGCGAGTTGCGTCTGGTGGTCGTTGATTTCTTCTCTGAACTCCTTGATGAACTCCAAATTTCTTTCACTCAAGCGGTGAAGATACGGGAGGCTGAGGACATCCTGGTTGGCGGTGATGTTTAACAGAGGGAAGCTGGCTGCCCCTGGAGCTCTCTTCTGAGTGTTAGCATGATTGCTGAAAAGGGTGTCGTTTATCGTAGCTTGTTTTTCAAAGGTGACGAGATGTGTGCCATGTATCCAGACTTCCGTCCGACTGTCCACTCGGACTTTGGCTGCTCGGTCGTTGATAATTACGATCCCTTCGTCCACATAAGTTATTGGTTGAAGATCGCTGTCTTGTATTCGGCACTGCGCCACCCCACCTGCATACAGTTCTTTCGCACATGAACTCTCTGTTGCCAAACGGCAGAACGTAGCTCCTGGTGATACGGAGCAGTTCTTAATGGCGTGAATTTCTCCATTGCATTCCGCGATGACGTTATCTCTTATCTGCAAAATCGTCTCACCATGGGCGACCGGAAAATTGTTATTTTCTTACAGGCTAGTTTAATTTTAGGAAATTTTATAATGAGATGTAATATGTTAGCGGACTGCAGAATCTTTACGGACGAGACAGACAAAAGATCCCCAATGGGTGTGTTGGTGGGTTCCTCTAGCCAAACTGATTTTAAGTCTTCGTGATCTAAAATATTCGGACTAACAATATTAATTTTACCAAGGGTTATTGCAAGCATTAAATTCTGTAATTCTGTCATTAACATTCTGTTTCTAGCAAGTAATGTCTCATATAAATGTCCAGTATCTATCTGTAAGTTTTTGGCTGATCTCAAAATTAAATTGACGGTAGAGGTTAGTTGATTAATTTGGTTTTGAATTTTAGTATTGATTTGAATTTGTCTATTGCACCGGCATCCGGTGTCCCTGCTACGACCTTTAGCATTGATCCTAAGAAGTCCAAACTCCTAGCTACTCTGTGATGAACGCCCAACGACTCTAACAAATCTTGGAGGTGAGCGGTATCCACGCTTAGAAGCTTCTTCATGTGGGATAGCGGAAACATGTCGATCATGATGCTCGTCTCCTCTATCACGCGCGCATATTCTGAGAGGTTCGCTGTGTGTGTGACGAATGCGAACTCTTCCCATACTAGGAATTCACCATCAACGATGGGAATGTACTTGGCCTGCGAATAATCAGTAATGTGAGCCGACGCCAAGGATATGAATAGACAAAGTATGGGTCCGAACCTGTGGGATTAAACTTTAGCTATTTTTTTGCTCATAAAGAGGTTTCCACCACCACCGAAATAAACTTAAAACAAACTATGCCAATGGCTATGAAACTTATAGTTATGGTAGTAATGAATTATGCCAAGTGGCTTAAAAGTGTGATAAAAAAAGTGTAATAAAAAATGAATTAAAAAAGTAAGGGACATTGTTTATTCTGACGAGACGCATTTTCCCTATTTCTGAGCTTTTCTTGTGCGTTTTTTATTCTATCTTGTACTTCATCCTGCGGATTGCCCGTTTGAGTCTGAAGCACATCAGCTGGCCTCTTGTCGATGACCGAATGAATAGACTTGTTATACCTGGCAGTGGCCAGTAAAATAAGCTCAACGGTGTCGCTGATGCCTTTGTCAATTTTAAGGCAACTGGCGAGTTCTGCCAGAGTGCTGTGAAAGCGTTCCACCTGGCCGTTCGATACACTGTGTAAGGGTAACGCATTTGCGATATTAACTCCAAAGTGGTTAGTCAACATGGCTGAGATTGTTTGTGAATTAAATGACGGTTCATTGTCACAATAGATCATCTTGGCCTATGGGAAATAATTCATTAACTGTAACAGTGCAGGCTTGAGGTCTTCAATCGTACTAGAGGGGATAGGCTGCACGACTGCGAACTTTGAGAACTTATCGATGCATGTTAGGAAGAATTTTCTATCCGTTGAGAAGATATCAATATGTAACATCTCCCCTGCACAGGAAGGGATCGGTGACTCGCTGATTTCCTGTTTCTTAGGATGCATATCATATTTGGCACTCGCGCAGGTTTTGCAGTTTTGAACGATTTCATTGGCTAGTTTAGCCATTTTGGGAAAATAATACTCGGAGAATACTTGTTTGACGTATTCCTGTGCCGATCTGTGTGCCCTATTATGTTCGGCAGTCATGATTTCGCGCCTCTCCGTGGCTGCGAAAATATCCGTTACACAGTTTTTACAGTGCCAGAATTTGGTGGCTGGGAATTGCCGGACCAAATCATCCTGTATCATCGCTAGCGTGTGCAGATCGCAATGAATGGCGTTTACGCCTTTAGCAACAATAATGTCTGCGAGCTCATCCAGTAATGACTCTTTGCAGGAAAAGTTGACCGCGTGTCGTCTCTTGTTTCCGAAGAGTACGAAGCTGCGTTTTAACGGAAAGCGTGCCTCTTCTAGAGTAATCTGATTTTGAAAACAGTTCAAGGGCTTATCCGTTGTTTCTATTGTGTGGGTCAGGGAGAGTTAGTGGCCCTTATCACAGTTAGTTGCTGCCGAGAAAGTGCATCAGCAACAAGATTTTCTTTACCAGGCTTGTAATGAATACGCGCACCAGATTCGTCAATGCGAGCTTTCCACCTTTTGATTTTTGCATTCGGATTGGATTCCGATACTGCAAAGGTTAATGGCTGGTGATCGGTAAAGATATTTATATCTTTAACGGCATATAAGTAGTGCCGTAGCTTGGCCAAAGCCCATACAATGGCCAATAACTCCCTCTCATCGGCGACATAATTGATTTCTCTGTCTTTTAATGTTCTCGAAATCAATGTTATGGGGCGTCCTTCTTGAGATAGGACTGCGCCGATACCATAGGCCGAGGCGTCCGTCGTTAGATCGAACGCCTTTTTGTAATCTTGGTATCTCAGCATCACGTCTTCGTATGCCAAGATGTTTCGCTATTTCTGAAAGGCTTGTTGCTGTGTTTTAGAGAATTGTACAGGAATGTTTCGTGACCTATGCCTACTAACACTTCCGTTTTCGCCCTTTAAGATGTCTGAGATGGGTATTGCGATTGCTGCGAAGTCCTTTATGAAACATCTATAATAGCTTGCCAGGCCGAGAAACGATCTGACTTCAAACACGGATTTTGGTTCCGGGAAGTCTTGAATGGCTTTGACCTTCTCTGGGTCGGTTGTTGCACCGCTACTGGTGACTATGAATCCCAGAAAATGTACGCTTTTTTTAAAGAAGCGCGATTTTTCTACTGACACCCTCATGTTGGCTTCATAAAGACTTTTTAGTACCCAATCTACATGTGTGACGTGGGATTCTTCGCTTGCTGAAAAAATAATCACATCATCCATATATACGCAACAAAATTTACCGATTTTCTCGCGCAAAGTGTCATCAATCGTCCTCTGAAATATGCTGGCTGCATTACCGTTTACCGAAAAGGAAGTTTTTTCCCGATCACGTTCCGCAAACATGATCTGGTGGTAGCCCGATTTAAGGTCCAGTGTCGTGAAATATCTGGCCTTGCCCAAATTCCCCAATATCATAGAGATATTTGGCATGGGGTATTTGTCAGACACCATTCTTTCATTAAGTTTGCGAAAGTCGATGTTCTTGTCTGCTATCCATATTGGATTGTTGTATGGAGACACTGATTTTTGAATTATGCCATTGTTTAAAAGATTTTGAATTTTTTATTGACAAAATCAGCCGCCCCCATGGGGTAAGGGTACAATTTGGCATAAATGGGCTCATCATTCTCTGTTCTTACGGTGGCTACAACAGAGGTGTTATATGGCAGAGCCTCGTTAGGGTCCGCAAACGCCTTTTTTCTGTTCTTTGACATTTTCATGAAGGCGTCTCTAATGAAAGAGGGTGCACTAGAGCAATCTACGTTAGTAAAGTTGACATCAGTGCAGGTGTGGAAGGAAAGTTTTTCGACTTCCGTACCCCATTTGAGAATCCCAGTTTCTAAGCAAAGCGATGCTCTGGCCTGTTGTAACAGGTCGAAACCGATTAAAACCGGTGCTAAGTCCGGTAGAACAAAGAATTTGGCCGTAATGTTAAAAATTGAGACAAGGCATTTCTCCGCTATGTGAGATGTACTTAACGGGCGCCTTTTAGCCACTTGAAAGGCTTAATAAAGCTTTTAGAGGCGCCCGAGTCTACAAGGAATTTTTTAACGTTCCCCGCTACTCTCCGTCTGAGGTAGGGTAGCAGGGAGTTTGATCTAAACAATTTATTGCATCTGAATCGTATTCCTCAATGGCATCTTCGATTTTCGATGCTGCACTGGAGGCTACGCTGGCATAATTTTTTCCTGCCTGTTCTGTATGTTCGTTCGGTCAGACGTAGCTGGCCTCCTACTCTGGTAAGCTGTGGCTTGGGGCTGCTGTAACATCTTAGAAACGGATGGGTCAACATCCATAGGTTCCTGTTGGGGCGTATTATTGCGTGGTTCGGAATGAACCTGTGCCTTGTGTTGCCTACTAAAGTGCGGGTTTTTGTTGGTGCCAAATTGTTGGCCTGGCTGAGAGGGGATCGTGTCCTGCTGACGTTGTGGCGTCTTGTGAGCTGGCCTACGATCCCTATCCTCTTGACTTCTTGCAAACGTTGTTGCGAAAATGTACCTCTCATGATTGGATTCAACTTCTTGTGCCAAGGCGAGAGCCGGCGGCATGTCTTTGGGCTTTGCTGAGAAGAGCACATCTGTAAGGCTGCGTTTGAGCCCGGAGATGAACACTCGCAAAGCATCCTCGCGGAATTTGTCGCACAATACTTTGGCTATAGCTGGGTCGTAAGACATGTTGACCTTGTTTGTTAATAAGGTAAACTTCTTCTCGACCTCATCATAGTATTGTAACAAGGTTAGGCCACCCTGTCTTAGGGTTCCCAACTCTTGCTCGATGACATGCATCGGTCGTTTGTCACTGTACGTGAAGTCCAAGCGACTTATAATCGCGTTGAAGTTCAGCACAGTGCCAAACGAAGATAGCACGGCATCAGCGGGACCCCTAACCTTACTCCTAATGATTATGACCGCTTGGTAGTGTCGGGAGCTGCCATCAAAACGCCTGAAAATGTGATAGGCGGCTACAGCGCGACAAGCCAAGATACGTAAGACTCTTGCGTCCCCGCAAATTCTGGCAGACATTTAACGCCATCTAAAGGCTCGTTGCATTGTATTGTATCGTGTATCTCTATAGCTGCAAATGTTTTTATTTGAGTGGTCGGGGATGGTTCTAACGCAGTGCTTACTGCCGCTACTCGCCCGGCCAACTCCTCAATTCGCTGCCTAAGTGCTTGCTCTGTGAGCTGGTTTTGGACGGCCTGTTCTGCAAGGGCATTGCTGATGGCGGCCTGAATAACGGTCCGGAGCTGTTCGGGATCCATGTTTGTAGGGGGGCTGGGGAGCTGCAACTTACAGGTGAAATTTGACCTTGTTCTTCACTCTCAGACCCCGAGTCACTTGAGTATTGTCTATTCTCCCTATATTGGAAGAACAGGGAGCTCATGTGAAGCTATAAAGAATTTTACCAATAAAGAATCCCAAATCGCTGAAAGAAAGATTTATGTATTTGCCTTATTTATTACCTCTTTTATATTGAAGGCATAGATCGCCCACGGGCAGCTGAATTTAACTGCACGGAATTTTGCTCGCGTATGCAAAAGCGCTGCACAAACAAAACAAAGTCGGAGGGCCTTGGGATCGTATTTCCTTCGAATAAGCGGAGCAATAAAAACAAAACAATGTCTGCAGGGCGACAATGTATGCGCCGCTGCATGAATTTTTACATTAAATACACAGTGAGAAAAAAGAGTCACTGAAGTATTAGGCGAAATATCGATGCGCCGTTACACGGAAAAAAAATTATAGGGCAAGAATAAATTTCACTACTCACTATAACTAATGTGTTTATTTTTTATTTCTTTGTTAACTAAATCTTGTTAATTAAAAAAAAGATCTTGCAGGGAAAATTATGTGCAATATTGTTTTATTTTTAAGTTTTTAATATTGGGGTTGTTGGGTAAATTTTCTCCACCGGACACAATAAAAAATAAACCAACTGTGGCCATCAATTTAAATACTGAGATTTTTCGAAAGCCCACTACACACTTTATTTATTTGTATCCTTTTATCTTGGTCCACTTTATTGTTAGAGGGACAGAATATAATGCTTGTTTTTTTTTCTGCACTAATCCGATTTAATTATATTTTTTTGAAGACGTAAAAGGTTTGGCTGAATTACATTTTTGTGTGTGTTAATTTTTCTTTGGTGAGTATCTTCCTTCTAGGTGATTCCTTCGCAGCCGTCTCCGTAAAGGATGCCGGCTGGTTGCTCCTATCCACTGTAGATTAGGAAGATTATGATGGAAGGGTGACTGCCCTTCTTCTCCTGCTGGCCTAGAGACTCAGTCAGGTTTGGAATAATAAAATGGTTAACGGCAGGTGCCGGAGCTATTCTGTGAATGAGCTTGTGCTCTTTATTCAGCTTCTTGAATGGAACTGACTCCAGGGAATATTCTTAAGGCTAACATAAGCTCACAGCGGCCACGCAAATATGCTGTGTTTGCCATCTGTGCACGAGCGTCCGGCCCATTGCTTGGTCGGCAGTTTGGCCGGCGCGACAATGTTAACGTAACTATGGTCAACGACTCTGGTCTTGCTGACCACAGTTAACTTGTACTCCCCTAGCCTTTCGTTCCCAACCTCGAATTTTGACCTAATGGTTGATGGTTCTTTACGACATGAAGGGTGAAATTATCCTGCCTAGTCCTACCTGGTCCCTGTTCGGGCGACATCTGAAACGATCCTAATCACGGGCCAGGATATAAACTTCAGTCAGCCCAGGGTCCCCTACAGAAATATTTGTAAATACTGAGACAAGCAGAAAAAGGGTTGCGAGATGTGTGTGTGAGGTGGGTTTTTAGAGGGGTGGAGTATGGGTTTTCGCGGGCGGCCGATCCCGTCACCCGGGAATCGGTTGTCCGGTCCCGTCAGCCGGGTGCCGGTGCCCAAACTACGAGGGAGGAAATAGGCGGCCGATCCCGTCACCCGGGAATCGGTTGTCCGGCCCCGTCAGCCAGGTGCCGGTGCCCCAAACTACGAGGAGGGAGGGAAAAAGGATGAGAGAGAGGATGCGGTTCCGTCAGCCGGAGACCGCTTCCCCGCCCGTTTTCTAGTGACTGGGTTTTGGGAGAATAATTGGGAGCCGAATAGTTCTTGTAATGTTCATGGCATTTTATTTACAATATCTTACCTGAGTTCTAACCTATCTCTACGTTGTTTTCCTATACCCGCGCACCACTGGCATCCCACAGTTGGGATTGACCCTTGGCCGGCTCACCCATACTACTCCTCCATGTTCGCTTGCCACGTGCTTTCCCGTGGTCGCCTAGCTGCTCCTCCTCTCTGGGATTACACACTCACAAAAACGACTCCCCGATCGGCGGGCAGCGGGAGCTGCTCGAGGCCCTTCTCTGCTGCCGACCGCGGCAGCGGCCCTTTTGCTGTCTTCGTGCGAGCTGTCGTCGTCCTCTTCTCTCGCCGCCTTCACGTGGTGTGATCGTGCGCGTTAGTTAGCTCTGCCGATGTGATGTTGGCTCTGATGGTGTGATGTTGGCTCTGCCGGTGTAATGTTGGCTCTGCCGGTTGTGATTGCCCTGTGAGCGCGATGTGCCCAAGGCGTGCTGATGTTGCGGAAGTGATGTTGCGGGCGATGTTACGGGCGTGGTGTTGTGGTTGCGATGTTGTCTGGCGGTGAAGCCTATCGGACTTTTGCTAAGCCTTAGCTATGTATGTACAAGTGCCCTTTGTGGGTCTTAACTAACGTAAGTCTAATTGCCCTCCGTGGGCAACTTAAATCTGAGTGCCCTTCGTGGGTCTTAACTATTCTTTAAATTAAACCTAAATTTTAGCTTAGATACTACTCTTAACTAAATATCTCTATATCTAGGGGCGGTGGGTCCGAGTGAGGGTTACCTCACACCCCATCCCTTCGTCGGGGATGGGGGAGGGCCTTGACCCGGTGGCCGCCTCGCATTACCTGGACCCGGTACCTCGTTTCCCCGACCTCGTGAAGGAAGCAGAGGTCTCGGTCTCCTTGCAGCTGGAGGCGCTCCTGGATCTGGTGATGCAACTCCACTGGGATCCATCCATCGGCGGTGGTCCAGCCAGTCCGGGGCGCGCATCTGGGCCTCCGGGTCTGGTGCATCGTTTGGGCAGCCTGCTCGTATGTGGTTGTGTCGGTGGGGCCGGGGTTGATGTCCCCGGTGGGGGTGAGTTGCCCCGAGGCAGCGGCGCCGGTGGGCCTGGTGGCCCTGCTGATGCTGGTTGGTCTGTTCGTTCCTCCGGGTATGAAGAATTCCGCGTACGATGGTGGCGGGGTCACTTCTCGCGTGGCATGTGCTCCCGGGGGGACCGCGTTCTCCGGCCAGCTCCCCTCCTCGTCTGAAATGAGGATCGATGTCGTCTCCCGTTTTTCTATGTTACCTGAGCTAAGTGCTAGGACTTCCGTGTCGGAGATGTCCTCATATACCGCGCCCAGCAGTCCTGTGGGATTCGGCGTAGTGGCTTCCCGAGGATGCTATGGAAACGACTCGATCTCTAGTTGGAAATCGTCCAGCTCTCCCTCTCCTTCTGCCTCGAGAGAGAGAGGTCATCATTTTTTCCAAAGTGAGTCCCCGCACCACGCGGGACTGATGGTTGGAAATGGTGTCTCATTGTTGGCCAATCGTGATCGCGGGACCGGGTCGCGTCCTGCACCCGTGGTATCCATGTGTGCCCAGTGTGGCTCCTCGCGGGTGGTCTCGGACGACATGCCGGTCACACTCGTGCCGGTGGTGGTGACGTTGTGTCTCTGTGGTCTCTGTGGTGGCGGTGCCGCTCGCGGTGGTGTCCTGGCATTGTTGTAGACTCAGTTTTTTTTTACCGTTTTGTTGAGATGAACGAGACCGCTCGGTTGGCGCCGTACTTATCGATAGCTCGATGCTGTGACGTCCTGCGGTGGTTCAACCACTTTAGCGAGTGGTGGTCGGTGAGTACCTCGAAACGGATGGCCCACACTATCGCAAGGCATTCCTTTTCCGTCACGGAGTAATTGCGTTCAGCGGTATTTAGCCGGCGGCTGGCGTAAGCGATTACACGCTCATGTTGATCTATGTTCTGGGTGAGTACGGCCCCAACCCCATAGTCACTTGCGTCCGTCTGGAGTACGAATTTCTCCTCAAAATCCGGGCACGAAAGCACCGGGGAACGCCTGCTCCTGCTTCTCCGTCCATTCCCATTTCAGGTCCTTTTTAAGGAGCAAGGTCATTGGCTCGACCACGTCCGCGAAGTTCGGCACGAAGCGGCGGTACCACGACGCTATACCTAGACTGTGGGATTGTTCCCTTGGCGGTTAATGTGTCCAGTATGTTTCGGGCGGCGGCTCTTAGTGCTGCACGCCGTTGGGAGGTGGCCGAGGTGGTGGGGCCCTCTGGGGACTCCATCAAATGTTGCAGGAGCTGCTGTAGTGCCCCGGTGTTCGCGGGCGGGCGCGCTCTCGAACGGGCAGCCTGCTCGTCTGTGGTTGTGTCGGTGGGGCCGGGGTTGATGTCCCCGGTGGGGGTGAGTTGCCCCGAGGCAGCGGCGCCGGTGGGCCTGGTGGCCCTGCTGATGCTGGTTGGTCTGTTCGTTCCTCCGGGTATGGGCCAGGCATGAAGAATTCCGCGTACGATGGTGGCGGGGTCACTTCTCGCGTGGCATGTGCTCCCGGCGGGACCGCGTTCTCCGGCCAGCTCCCCTCCTCGTCTGAAATGAGGATCGATGTCGTCTCCCGTTTTTCTATGTTACCCGAGCTAAGTGCTAGGACTTCCGTGTCGGAGATGTCCTCCCGAGGATGCTATGGAAACGACTCGATCTCTAGTTGGAAATCGTCCAGCTCTCCCTCTCCTTCTGCCTCGAGAGAGAGAGGTCATCATTTTTTCCAAAGTGAGTCCCCGCACCACGCGGGACTGATGGTTGGAGATGGTGTCTCACTGTTGGCCGATCGTGGTCGCGGGACCGGGTCGCGTCCTGCGCCCGTGGTATCCATGTGTGCCCAGTGTGGCTCCTCGCGGGTGGACATTGTCCCGGTTGGAGCGGGGCGTCGTCGTCTTCCGGGTGGTGGCGCTGCCCCTCGCGGTGGTGTCCTGCCATTGTTGTAGACTCAGTTTTTTTTACCGTTTTGTTGAGATGAACGCGATTACACGCTCATGTTGATCTATGGTCTGGGTGAGTACGGCCCCAACCCCATAGTCACTTGCGTCCGTCTGGAGTACGAATTTCTCCTCAAAATCCGGGCACGTAAGCACCGGGGCCTCGGTGAGCAGATCCTATAGCCGCTGGAACGCCTGCTCCTGCTTCTCCGTCCATTCCCATATCCGGTCCTTATAAAGGAGCGAGGTCATTGGCTCCACCACGTCCGTGAAGACATCGGCGAAGCTCCTTCACGTTCGTGGGAGGGGTCAATTCCCGGATGGCCGCGACTTTTCCAGGGTCAGTCTGTATCCCGGCCTCGCTAATGACGTGGCCAAGATATTTTATGCTCCGCTGGAAAAACTGGCATATGTCCCGATTGAGCCGGATGTTAGCTTCTCGGAACCGTCGGAAAACCTCGCGTAATTTCCGCACGTGCTCAGAGAGTGTGGACCCGACGACGATGATGTCGTCCAGGTAGGCGAAGGCGTGTGGCTCCATGTCGGGGCCGATGACGGTATCCAGTGCCCGTTGGAAGGTGTCAGGAGCCGAGTGTAGCCCGAAGGGCATCACCTTCCAGTGAAATAGCCCGCCGCTCGGGACTGTGAATGCCGTGCATTCGCGACTGGCGGGTGCTACTGGGATCTGCCAGTACCCGTTTTTCAGGGCCAATGTTGCGTGCCTTCCGTAGCCGTTCCAGGATGTGGTGGATCCGCGGCAGAGGATTCTTATTCGGAATTTTGGCGTAAAGGAGCCCTATAATCAACTTTACCAAGAAGCGTTTATGCTAAGTACCAACAACAACATTACTGAATATTTTAAGTCTTTAAGAAGCATAATGTGTAAAATTAATGAAAAATATGAATATGATAACGTAAAGCATTCTGAGCTTAGGCCCAAAAATGTTGAAGAAGCTATGCTAAGAACATTCTTGAAAAATATTGATGTAAATTTAGCTTCAGTCATAATTAATAGAAATGTAAAAAATTTAAGAGAAGCTTTCGAATTATTTGAAACCGAAGGCCTTATTAGAACTCTAAATGTTAAAACAAAATTTCCTCAAAGTAACGAAAAACCGAACAAAACGGAAAATCAAAACTATCTCAATACAAATAATCAAAGAGACCGATATTACAAACTAAATTATAATAATCAAGGTCAGAATGTATACCACAACAACAATTTCCAAAACGTAAAAGCTTATTTTCATATAGTTGCCTCGAAAAATCACTTCCCTTAATTGTTAAAGTTGATTATAGGACTCCTTTACGCCAAAATTCCGAATAAGAATCCTCTGCCGCGGATCCACCACATCCTGGAACGGCTACGGAAGGCACGCAACATTTGCCCTGGAAAACGGGTACTGGCAGATCCCAATAGCACCCGCCAGTCGCGAATGCACGGCATTCACAGTCCCGAGCGGCGGGCTATTTCACTGGAAGGTGTTGCCCTTCGGGCTACACTCGGCTCCTGACACCTTCCAACGGGCACTGGATACCGTCATCGGCCCAGACATGGAGCCACACGCCTTCGCCTACCTGGACGACATCATCGTCGTCGGGTCCACACTCTCTGAGCACGTGCGGAAATTACGCGAGGTTTTCCGACGGCTCCGAGAAGCTAACATCCGGCTCAATCGGGAAATATGCCAGTTTTTCCAGCGGAGCATAAAATATCTTGGCCACGTCATTAGCGAGGCCGGGATACAGACTGACCCTGGAAAAGTCGCGGCCATCCGGGAATTGACCCCTCCCACGAACGTGAAGGAGCTTCGCCGATGTCTTCACGGATAAGCAATGAAATAATCACAGCCTTGATTGATACTGGTTCAACAACTTCCATATTAGATAGAAATAAATTGTTAAAATATCCTCGATGAACTTTGCGTCATCCAATAACATTTTCATCTCTTAGTTCAATATCGCTAATAACGCAAGAAATTATAACTGATTTACCTCTTGAATTTAAAGAAGATGCCACAATGAGTTGGAAATTGGCAACATTTAATAACAAATCGTTCGATGCTATAATAGGTCAAAATATTCTCAAGCCATTAAAAGCTGGTATTGATTTTCATCACAATACAATTACAATTAATAATAACAATATCCAATTTCAAAATAGTTCACCATACTCTGAAGAGGTAAATCAAATTGAACCAATCGAAATAGACGATAAAATAAAAAAATTCTTTTCAATGATTTAAATCAAAAGGAAAACAATGCTCTTACTAAAATTTTAGGAAAATTTAAACAATTAATATTTCTTGAAGGTCAGTGTCTTAGCAATACAAACATTATCGAGCATCAGATAAAAACAGTAGTGGATAAACCTGTATATTGTAAGATTTATAGATATCCTCAAGTACATGAACAGGAAATTTATAAGCAAATTGAAGAAATGCTACATCAGGGAATAATACGAAAAAGCAATTCTCCATATAATGCCCCTCTATGGCTTGTACCAAAAAAAGCTGATAACAGTGGAACAAAAAAGTGGCGTATAGTTATTGATCATTGCAAATTGAATGAAAACACAGTAGATGATAAGTTTCCTATCCCAAATATAGAAGGTATATTGGATAAGTTAGAAAGAGCGCAATATTTTTCTACTATAGATCTCGCGAAAGGATTTCACCAAATTCTTGTTCAGGAACAAGATAGGGAAAAGACAGTGTTTTCTACTCCTCATGGGCATTACGAGTTTAATCGGATGCCATTCGGGCTCAAAAACGCTCCTGCCACATTTCAACGCCTTATAAACACAGTCTTGAAAGAAGAAATAAGTAGAATTTGTGTGGTTTATCTTGACGACGTTCTTATTTTTTCTACTAGTTTTTCAGAACATGTTGGCCACATTCATACAATTTTTAAAAAACTCTCTGAAGCAATTCTTAAGATTCAAATCAACAAATGCAAATTCTTTTCAAAAGAAACTCAGTTTTTAGGTCATGTCTTAACCCCCGAAGGAGTTAAGCCTAACCCAGAAAAAGTTAGCAGCATTCTTCAGATTAAAATTCCCAGAAATATTAAGTAAATTAGAGCTTTTCTTTTATCCATTGATTAAATGCCTTAATAAGATAGATAGATGTTAATGAACCCAACTTCATGCTTGCATTTGACAAATTAAAAAGAATCATAACTGAGGCACCGGTACTTAAGTATCCGGATTTTAAAAAGAAATTTCAGCTTATTACTGATGCTAGTAATATAGCCTTAGGTGAGGTTTTGCAACAAGATAATCATCCTATTTGCTATGCAAGTCGCACATTGAATGACCATGAGAAAAACTATTCTTCTATACAAAAGGAATTACTAGCTATAGTGTGGGCAACAGCTTATTTCCGCCCATACCTCCTTGGAGCTAAATTCGATATTTTGTCCGATCACCAACCACTTAAGTGGCTGCTAATTAAATATAACGGAAAAGAACTTAATGAAATACTTTATAGATGGCTTGTTAAGCTCAGCGAATATAATATAAGCGTATCAATTATTAAAGGAAAAGATAACCAGGTAGCTGATTTTTTAAGTCGATTAAGTAACGAAGAAATTTGTACCGTAAACACAGCTGAATCTTGTAGCTCTTTAGAAAACAATGTTGATGACATTGACACACAACATACACAAGCTGAAGACATTGTGGACACAACTATTTTAGAAATAAAAAAAACATAGAATTCGAATATAAGAATAAAAATAAGAAAATTTATTTAAATTTAAATGATCTCGAAAATAGAATGGAAGAAATTTTGAAACATCATATCATAAAAGGCAAAGTAGGAATATTCAGTGAATATAACGATCATCTATACAATAAATTTCAAAACAAAATTATACAAATTTTTGAGGGTAATAAAAATGTGAAATTTGTAAAATGTTTATTTCACGCAAAAGACATTGAAAACGAAGAAGATGTGTATAAAGAAATTGAACGATTCCATAAATATGATACTGGTCATTCAGGTATAAATGAAAATTACCAAAGCTTAAAAATGATTATTTACTTTCCAAAACTTCAACATTACATCCAAAAGTATATTAACAAAAAAAGTATATATTTGTAATCAATGTAAATATGATAGGAACCCAGTAAAAGAAAAATTTAAATATTCAGAAACACCAAATAATATAAAAATGATATATAAAATTGTTCATATGGATATCTATACAAATTCAAAATGTAATTTTCTAACTTTTATTGACCGATTTTTAAAATTTGCAACTGCATTCTACCTTGAGGATCGAAATAATCAAACTATAATCAAAAAAATGCGCTTGTACAAATCCCTAAAAGGAAACTTTGAAAAATTAATAACTGATAATGAATTTAATAGTGTAAATATAAAAGATTTTTTAAGAAATGAGAACATAGAAGTTCATTTTGTGAAACCGAACAGTCACACTGGCAATGCAGACGTTAAAAGATTCCACAACACTTTAACAGAAAAGATAAGAATAATATACCTCGAACACAAAGATCTATCAATCAAAGATAAAGTTAGTAAAGCTATAGAATATTATAATAACAGTTATCACTCAACAATACAAAATACACCAATGAATGTTGAATATGGAAATTGTGACAAAATACTTGTACGTAACAACATTCTAAAATATAAGGAAACTTACATTACATCTTAAATCAAACGAGAAAAAATTTTGTAGAAACTAGAAATGAGGGATATATAAAAGCTATAAGTCTCTAAGACACAAATATGAACCGAAATATAGAAAATTTAATTTAAGCAATGTACATAGCTCCAACATAAAAAGAAAAAAGAAATATCAGACTTTAAATACGTAATCTACTTACGTATATTTTTTATTAACAAATTGTAAAACTCAGGAGAGTCTTAATTTAAGCGATGGGGAAGTTATGTATTCAAAGTTCTTGTTCTCCATTTCTGTTTTTTTTGCATTTAAAAGTGCAAAAGTTGCATTTAAAAGTCCATAAAATATTTAAAAAGCTAGCTCGACGATTCGAAAGCATTCGTGCACAGAATGAACCAAGATGTGAACAAGACAAGATCATTAAAGTAAAATAAAAACTATTATACAAATTCAAATAAAAAGGACATTGTTTATTTTGAATTAAATGTTAACATAAAAACGTTAACAAAAC